>NC_090381.1:23332855-23612660 GCF_036365525.1 Heterodontus francisci
GGCACTGGTCCTTTGTTGGGTTTGCCATGTTTGGGCTCTGGTCCTTTGTTGGCTTTTCCATGTTTGGGCTCTGGTCCTTTGTTGGGTTTTCCATGTTTGGGATCTAGTCCTTTGTTGGGTTTTCCATGTTTGGGCTCTGGTCCTTTGTTGGGTTTTCCATGTTTGGGTTCTGGTCCTTTGTTGGGTTTTCCATGTTTGGGTTATGGTCCTTTGTTGGGTTTTCCATGTTTGGGCTCTGGTCCTTTGTTAGGTTTTCCATGTTTGGGTTCTGCTCCTTTGTTGGGTTTTCCATGTTTGGGCTCTGCTCCTTTGTTGGGTTTTCCATGTTTGGGTTCTGGTCCTTTGTTGGGTTTTCCATGTTTGGGTTCTGCTCCTTTGTTGGGTTTTCCATGTTTGGGATCTAGTCCTTTGTTGGGTTTTCCATGTTTGGGCACTGGTCCTTTGTTGGGTTTTCCATGTTTTGGATCTAGTCCTTTGTTGGGTTTTCCATGTTTGGGATCTAGTCCTTTGTTGGGTTTTCCATTTTTGAGTTCTGGTCCTTTGTTGGGTTTTCCATGTTTGGGATCTAGTCCTTTGTTGGGTTTTCCATGTTTGGGATCTAGTCCTTTGTTGGGTTTTCCATATTTGAGTTCTGGTCCTTTGTTGTGTTTTCCATGTTTGGGATCTCGTCCTTTGTTGGGTTTTCCATGTTTGGGCTCTGGTCCTTTGTTGGGTTTTCCATGTTTGGGCTCTGTTCCTTTGTTGGGTTTTCCATGTTTGGGATCTAGTCCTCTGTTGGGTTTTCCATGTTTGGGCTCTGGTCCTTTGTTGGGTTTTCCATGTTTGGGCTCTGGTCCATTGTTGGGTTTTCCATGTTTTGGATCTAGTCCTTTGTTGGGTTTTCCATGTTTGGGATCTAGTCATTTGTTGGGTTTTCCATTTTTGAGTTCTGGTCCTTTGTTGAGTTTTCCATGTTTGGGATCTCGTCCTTTGTTGGGTTTTCCATGTTTGAGCTCTGGTCCTTTGTTGGGGTTTCCATGTTTGGGATCTAGTCCTTTGTTGGGTTTTCCATGTTTGGGCTCTGGTCCTTTGTTGGGTTTTCCATGTTTGGGCTCTGGTCCTTTGTTGGGTTTTCCATGTTTGTGATCTCGTCCTTTGTTGGATTTTCCATGTTTGGGCTCTGGTCCTTTGTTGGGTTTTCCATGTTTGGGCACTGGTCCTTTGTTGGGTTTGCCATGTTTGGGCTCTGGTCCTTTGTTGGCTTTTCCATGTTTGGGCTCTGGTCCTTTGTTGGGTTTTCCATGTTTGGGATCTAGTCCTTTGTTGGGTTTTCCATGTTTGAGCTGGTCCTTTGTTGGGTTTTCCATGTTTGGGTTCTGGTCCTTTGTTGGGTTTTCCATGTTTGGGTTATGGTCCTTTGTTGGGTTTTCCATGTTTGGGCTCTGGTCCTTTGTTAGGTTTTCCATGTTTGGGTTCTGCTCCTTTGTTGGGTTTTCCATGTTTGGGCTCTGCTCCTTTGTTGGGTTTTCCATGTTTGGGTTCTGGTCCTTTGTTGGGTTTTCCATGTTTGGGTTCTGCTCCTTTGTTGGGTTTTCCATGTTTGGGATCTAGTCCTTTGTTGGGTTTTCCATGTTTGGGCACTGGTCCTTTGTTGGGTTTGCCATGTTTGGGCTCAGGTCCTTTGTTGGCTTTTCCATGTTTGGGCTCTGGTCCTTTGTTGGGTTTTCCATGTTTGGGATCTAGTCCTTTGTTGGGTTTTCCATGTTTGAGCTGGTCCTTTGTTGGGTTTTCCATGTTTGGGTTCTGGTCCTTTGTTGGGTTTTCCATGTTTGGGTTATGGTCCTTTGTTGGGTTTTCCATGTTTGGGCTCTGGTCCTTTGTTGTGTTTTCCATTTTTGGGTTCTGCTCCTTTGTTGGGTTTTCCATGTTTGGTCTCTGCTCCTTTGTTGGGTTTTCCATGTTTGGGTTCTGGTCCTTTGTTGGGTTTTCCATGTTTGGGTTCTGCTCCTTTGTTGGGTTTTCCATGTTTGGGATCTAGTCCTTTGTTGGGTTTTCCATGTTTGGACTCCGGTCCTTTGTTGGGTTTTCCATGTTTGGGTTCTGCTCCTTTGTTGGGTTTTCCATGTTTGGGCTCTGCTCCTTTGTTGGGTTTTCCATGTTTGGTCTCCGGTCCGTTGTTGGATGTTCCATGTTTGGGTTCTGCTCCTTTGTTGGGTTTTCCATGTTTGGGCTCTGCTCCTTTGTTGGGTTTTCCATGTTTGGGTTCTGGTCCTTTGTTGGGTTTTCCATGTTTGGGTTCTGCTCCGCTGTTGGGTTTTCCATGTTTGGGATCCAGTCCTTTGTTGGGGTTTCCATGTTTGGGCTCTGGTCCTTTGTTGGGTTTTCCATGTTTGGGATCTAGTCCTTTGTTGGGGTTTCCATGTTTGGGCTCTGCTCCTTTGTTGGGTTTTCCATGTTTGGGTTCTGGTCCTTTGTTGGGTTTTCCATGTTTGGGTTCTGCTCCTTTGTTGGGTTTTCCATTTTTGGGTTCTGGTCCTTTGTTGGGTTTTCCATGTTTGGGCTCAGCTCCTTTGTTGGGTTTTCCATGTTTGGGATCTAGTCCTTTGTTGGGTTTTCCATGTTTGGGCTCTGTTCCTTTGTTGGGTTTTCCATGTTTGGGATCTAGTCCTTCGTTGGGTTTTCCATGTTTGGACTCCGATCCTTTGTTGGGTTTTCCATGTTTGGGTACTGCTCCTTTGTTGGGTTTTCCATGTTTGGGCTCTGCTCCTTTGTTGGGTTTTCCATGTTTGGGTTCTGGTCCTTTGTTGGGTTTTCCATGTTTGGGTTCTGCTCCTTTGTTGGGTTTTCCATGTTTGGGATCTAGTCCTTTGTTGGGTTTTCCATGTTTGGACTCCGGTCCTTTGTTGGGTTTTCCATGTTTGGGTTCTGCTCGTTTGTTGGGTTTTCCATGTTTGGGATCTCGTCCTTTGTTGGGTTTTCCATGTTTGGGCTCTCGTCCTTTGTTGGGTTTTCCATGTTTGGGATCTAGTCCTTTGTTGGATTTTCCATGTTTGGACTGCGGTCCTTTGTTGGTTTTTCCATGTTTGGGTTCTCGTCCTTTGATGGGTTTTCCATGTTAGGGCTCTGGTCCTTTGTTGGGTTTTCCATGTTTGGGCTCTGTTCCTTTGTTGGGTTTTCCATGTTTGGGATCTAGTCCTCTGTTGGGTTTTCCATGTTTGGGCTCTGGTCCTTTGTTGGGTTTTCCATGTTTGGGCTCTGGTCCATTGTTGGGTTTTCCATGTTTTGGATCTAGTCCTTTGTTGGGTTTTCCATGTTTGGGATCTAGTCCTTTGTTGGGTTTTCCATTTTTGAGTTCTGGTCCTTTGTTGAGTTTTCCATGTTTGGGATCTCGTCCTTTGTTGGGTTTTCCATGTTTGAGCTCTGGTCCTTTGTTGGGGTTTCCATGTTTGGGATCTAGTCCTTTGTTGGGTTTTCCATGTTTGGGCTCTGGTCCTTTGTTGGGTTTTCCATGTTTGGGCTCTGGTCCTTTGTTGGGTTTTCCATGTTTGGGCTCTGGTCCATTGTTGGGTTTTCCATGTTTTGGATCTAGTCCTTTGTTGGGTTTTCCATGTTTGGGATCTAGTCCTTTGTTGGGTTTTCCATTTTTGAGTTCTGGTCCTTTGTTGAGTTTTCCATGTTTGGGATCTCGTCCTTTGTTGGGTTTTCCATGTTTGAGCTCTGCTCCTTTGTTGGGTTTTCCATGTTTGGACTCCGGTCCGTTGTTGGATGTTCCATGTTTGGGTTCTGCTCCTTTGTTGGGTTTTCCATGTTTGGGCTCTGCTCCTTTGTTGGGTTTTCCATGTTTGGGTTCTGGTCCTTTGTTGGGTTTTCCATGTTTGGGTTCTGCTCCGCTGTTGGGTTTTCCATGTTTGGGATCCAGTCCTTTGTTGGGGTTTCCATGTTTGGGCTCTGGTCCTTTGTTGGGTTTTCCATGTTTGGGATCTAGTCCTTTGTTGGGGTTTCCATGTTTGGGCTCTGCTCCTTTGTTGGGTTTTCCATGTTTGGGTTCTGGTCCTTTGTTGGGTTTTCCATGTTTGGGTTCTGCTCCTTTGTTGGGTTTTCCATTTTTGGGTTCTGGTCCTTTGTTGGGTTTTCCATGTTTGGGCTCAGCTCCTTTGTTGGGTTTTCCATGTTTGGGATCTAGTCCTTTGTTGGGTTTTCCATGTTTGGGCTCTGTTCCTTTGTTGGGTTTTCCATGTTTGGGATCTAGTCCTTCGTTGGGTTTTCCATGTTTGGACTCCGATCCTTTGTTGGGTTTTCCATGTTTGGGTACTGCTCCTTTGTTGGGTTTTCCATGTTTGGGCTCTGCTCCTTTGTTGGGTTTTCCATGTTTGGGTTCTGGTCCTTTGTTGGGTTTTCCATGTTTGGGTTCTGCTCCTTTGTTGGGTTTTCCATGTTTGGGATCTAGTCCTTTGTTGGGTTTTCCATGTTTGGACTCCGGTCCTTTGTTGGGTTTTCCATGTTTGGGTTCTGCTCGTTTGTTGGGTTTTCCATGTTTGGGATCTCGTCCTTTGTTGGGTTTTCCATGTTTGGGCTCTCGTCCTTTGTTGGGTTTTCCATGTTTGGGATCTAGTCCTTTGTTGGATTTTCCATGTTTGGACTGCGGTCCTTTGTTGGTTTTTCCATGTTTGGGTTCTCGTCCTTTGATGGGTTTTCCATGTTAGGGCTCTGGTCCTTTGTTGGGTTTTCCATGTTTGGGCTCTGTTCCTTTGTTGGGTTTTCCATGTTTGGGATCTAGTCCTCTGTTGGGTTTTCCATGTTTGGGCTCTGGTCCTTTGTTGGGTTTTCCATGTTTGGGCTCTGGTCCATTGTTGGGTTTTCCATGTTTTGGATCTAGTCCTTTGTTGGGTTTTCCATGTTTGGGATCTAGTCCTTTGTTGGGTTTTCCATTTTTGAGTTCTGGTCCTTTGTTGAGTTTTCCATGTTTGGGATCTCGTCCTTTGTTGGGTTTTCCATGTTTGAGCTCTGGTCCTTTGTTGGGGTTTCCATGTTTGGGATCTAGTCCTTTGTTGGGTTTTCCATGTTTGGGCTCTGGTCCTTTGTTGGGTTTTCCATGTTTGGGCTCTGGTCCTTTGTTGGGTTTTCCATGTTTGTGATCTCGTCCTTTGTTGGATTTTCCATGTTTGGGCTCTGGTCCTTTGTTGGGTTTTCCATGTTTGGGCACTGGTCCTTTGTTGGGTTTGCCATGTTTGGGCTCTGGTCCTTTGTTGGCTTTTCCATGTTTGGGCTCTGGTCCTTTGTTGGGTTTTCCATGTTTGGGATCTAGTCCTTTGTTGGGTTTTCCATGTTTGGGCTCTGGTCCTTTGTTGGGTTTTCCATGTTTGGGTTCTGGTCCTTTGTTGGGTTTTCCATGTTTGGGTTATGGTCCTTTGTTGGGTTTTCCATGTTTGGGCTCTGGTCCTTTGTTAGGTTTTCCATGTTTGGGTTCTGCTCCTTTGTTGGGTTTTCCATGTTTGGGCTCTGCTCCTTTGTTGGGTTTTCCATGTTTGGGTTCTGGTCCTTTGTTGGGTTTTCCATGTTTGGGTTCTGCTCCTTTGTTGGGTTTTCCATGTTTGGGATCTAGTCCTTTGTTGGGTTTTCCATGTTTGGGCACTGGTCCTTTGTTGGGTTTGCCATGTTTGGGCTCAGGTCCTTTGTTGGCTTTTCCATGTTTGGGCTCTGGTCCTTTGTTGGGTTTTCCATGTTTGGGATCTAGTCCTTTGTTGGGTTTTCCATGTTTGGGCTCAGGTCCTTTGTTGGGTTTTCCATGTTTGGGTTCTGGTCCTTTGTTGGGTTTTCCATGTTTGGGTTATGGTCCTTTGTTGGGTTTTCCATGTTTGGGCTCTGGTCCTTTGTTGTGTTTTCCATTTTTGGGTTCTGCTCCTTTGTTGGGTTTTCCATGTTTGGTCTCTGCTCCTTTGTTGGGTTTTCCATGTTTGGGTTCTGGTCCTTTGTTGGGTTTTCCATGTTTGGGTTCTGCTCCTTTGTTGGGTTTTCCATGTTTGGGATCTAGTCCTTTGTTGGGTTTTCCATGTTTGGACACCGGTCCTTTGTTGGGTTTTCCATGTTTGGGTTCTGCTCCTTTGTTGGGTTTTCCATGTTTGGGCTCTGCTCCTTTGTTGGGTTTTCCATGTTTGGACTCCGGTCCGTTGTTGGATGTTCCATGTTTGGGTTCTGCTCCTTTGTTGGGTTTTCCATGTTTGGGCTCTGCTCCTTTGTTGGGTTTTCCATGTTTGGGTTCTGGTCCTTTGTTGGGTTTTCCATGTTTGGGTTCTGCTCCGCTGTTGGGTTTTCCATGTTTGGGATCCAGTCCTTTGTTGGGGTTTCCATGTTTGGGCTCTGGTCCTTTGTTGGGTTTTCCATGTTTGGGATCTAGTCCTTTGTTGGGGTTTCCATGTTTGGGCTCTGCTCCTTTGTTGGGTTTTCCATGTTTGGGTTCTGGTCCTTTGTTGGGTTTTCCATGTTTGGGTTCTGCTCCTTTGTTGGGTTTTCCATTTTTGGGTTCTGGTCCTTTGTTGGGTTTTCCATGTTTGGGCTCAGCTCCTTTGTTGGGTTTTCCATGTTTGGGATCTAGTCCTTTGTTGGGTTTTCCATGTTTGGGCTCTGTTCCTTTGTTGGGTTTTCCATGTTTGGGATCTAGTCCTTCGTTGGGTTTTCCATGTTTGGACTCCGATCCTTTGTTGGGTTTTCCATGTTTGGGTACTGCTCCTTTGTTGGGTTTTCCATGTTTGGGCTCTGCTCCTTTGTTGGGTTTTCCATGTTTGGGTTCTGGTCCTTTGTTGGGTTTTCCATGTTTGGGTTCTGCTCCTTTGTTGGGTTTTCCATGTTTGGGATCTAGTCCTTTGTTGGGTTTTCCATGTTTGGACTCCGGTCCTTTGTTGGGTTTTCCATGTTTGGGTTCTGCTCGTTTGTTGGGTTTTCCATGTTTGGGATCTCGTCCTTTGTTGGGTTTTCCATGTTTGGGCTCTCGTCCTTTGTTGGGTTTTCCATGTTTGGGATCTAGTCCTTTGTTGGATTTTCCATGTTTGGACTGCGGTCCTTTGTTGGTTTTTCCATGTTTGGGTTCTCGTCCTTTGATGGGTTTTCCATGTTAGGGCTCTGGTCCTTTGTTGGGTTTTCCATGTTTGGGCTCTGTTCCTTTGTTGGGTTTTCCATGTTTGGGATCTAGTCCTCTGTTGGGTTTTCCATGTTTGGGCTCTGGTCCTTTGTTGGGTTTTCCATGTTTGGGCTCTGGTCCATTGTTGGGTTTTCCATGTTTTGGATCTAGTCCTTTGTTGGGTTTTCCATGTTTGGGATCTAGTCCTTTGTTGGGTTTTCCATTTTTGAGTTCTGGTCCTATGTTGAGTTTTCCATGTTTGGGATCTCGTCCTTTGTTGGGTTTTCCATGTTTGAGCTCTGGTCCTTTGTTGGGGTTTCCATGTTTGGGATCTAGTCCTTTGTTGGGTTTTCCATGTTTGGGCTCTGGTCCTTTGTTGGGTTTTCCATGTTTGGGCTCTGGTCCTTTGTTGGGTTTTCCATGTTTGTGATCTCGTCCTTTGTTGGATTTTCCATGTTTGGGCTCTGGTCCTTTGTTGGGTTTTCCATGTTTGGGCACTGGTCCTTTGTTGGGTTTGCCATGTTTGGGCTCTGGTCCTTTGTTGGCTTTTCCATGTTTGGGCTCTGGTCCTTTGTTGGGTTTTCCATGTTTGGGATCTAGTCCTTTGTTGGGTTTTCCATGTTTGAGCTGGTCCTTTGTTGGGTTTTCCATGTTTGGGTTCTGGTCCTTTGTTGGGTTTTCCATGTTTGGGTTATGGTCCTTTGTTGGGTTTTCCATGTTTGGGCTCTGGTCCTTTGTTAGGTTTTCCATGTTTGGGTTCTGCTCCTTTGTTGGGTTTTCCATGTTTGGGCTCTGCTCCTTTGTTGGGTTTTCCATGTTTGGGTTCTGGTCCTTTGTTGGGTTTTCCATGTTTGGGTTCTGCTCCTTTGTTGGGTTTTCCATGTTTGGGATCTAGTCCTTTGTTGGGTTTTCCATGTTTGGGCACTGGTCCTTTGTTGGCTTTGCCATGTTTGGGCTCTGGTCCTTTGTTGGCTTTTCCATGTTTGGGCTCTGGTCCTTTGTTGGGTTTTCCATGTTTGGGATCTAGTCCTTTGTTGGGTTTTCCATGTTTGAGCTGGTCCTTTGTTGGGTTTTCCATGTTTGGGTTCTGGTCCTTTGTTGGGTTTTCCATGTTTGGGTTATGGTCCTTTGTTGGGTTTTCCATGTTTGGGCTCTGGTCCTTTGTTGTGTTTTCCATTTTTGGGTTCTGCTCCTTTGTTGGGTTTTCCATGTTTGGGCTCTGCTCCTTTGTTGGGTTTTCCATGTTTGGGTTCTGGTCCTTTGTTGGGTTTTCCATGTTTGGGATCTAGTCCTTTGTTGGGTTTTCCATTTTTGAGTTCTGGTCCTTTGTTGAGTTTTCCATGTTTGGGATCTCGTCCTTTGTTGGGTTTTCCATGTTTGAGCTCTGGTCCTTTGTTGGGGTTTCCATGTTTGGGATCTAGTCCTTTGTTGGGTTTTCCATGTTTGGGCTCTGGTCCTTTGTTGGGTTTTCCATGTTTGGGCTCTGGTCCTTTGTTGGGTTTTCCATATTTGTGATCTCGTCCTTTGTTGGATTTTCCATGTTTGGGCTCTGGTCCTTTGTTGGGTTTTCCATGTTTGGGCACTGGTCCTTTGTTGGGTTTGCCATGTTTGGGCTCTGGTCCTTTGTTGGCTTTTCCATGTTTGGGCTCTGGTCCTTTGTTGGGTTTTCCATGTTTGGGATCTAGTCCTTTGTTGGGTTTTCCATGTTTGAGCTGGTCCATTGTTGGGTTTTCCATGTTTGGGTTCTGGTCCTTTGTTGGGTTTTCCATGTTTGGGTTATGGTCCTTTGTTGGGTTTTCCATGTTTGGGCTCTGGTCCTTTGTTAGGTTTTCCATGTTTGGGTTCTGCTCCTTTGTTGGGTTTTCCATGTTTGGGCTCTGCTCCTTTGTTGGGTTTTCCATGTTTGGGTTCTGGTCCTTTGTTGGGTTTTCCATGTTTGGGTTCTGCTCCTTTGTTGGGTTTTCCATGTTTGGGATCTAGTCCTTTGTTGGGTTTTCCATGTTTGGGCACTGGTCCTTTGTTGGGTTTGCCGTGTTTGGGCTCTGGTCCTTTGTTGGCTTTTCCATGTTTGGGCTCTGGTCCTTTGTTGGGATTTCCATGTTTGGGATCTAGTCCTTTGTTGGGTTTTCCATGTTTGAGCTGGTCCTTTGTTGGGTTTTCCATGTTTGGGCTCTGGTCCTTTGTTGGGTTTTCCATGTTTGTGATCTCGTCCTTTGTTGGATTTTCCATGTTTGGGCTCTGGTCCTTTGTTGGGTTTTCCATGTTTGGGCACTTGTCCTTTGTTGGGTTTGCCATGTTTGGGCTCTGGTCCTTTGTTGGCTTTTCCATGTTTGGGCTCTGGTCCTTTGTTGGGTTTTCCATGTTTGGGATCTAGTCCTTTGTTGGGTTTTCCATGTTTGAGCTGGTCCTTTGTTGGGTTTTCCATGTTTGGGTTCTGGTCCTTTGTTGGGTTTTCCATGTTTGGGTTATGGTCCTTTGTTGGGTTTTCCATGTTTGGGCTCTGGTCCTTTGTTAGGTTTTCCATGTTTGGGTTCTGCTCCTTTGTTGGGTTTTCCATGTTTGGGCTCTGCTCCTTTGTTGGGTTTTCCATGTTTGGGTTCTGGTCCTTTGTTGGGTTTTCCATGTTTGGGTTCTGCTCCTTTGTTGGGTTTTCCATGTTTGGGATCTAGTCCTTTGTTGGGTTTTCCATGTTTGGGATCTAGTCCTTTGTTGGGTTTTCCATGTTTGAGCTGGTCCTTTGTTGGGTTTTCCATGTTTGGGTTCTGGTCCTTTGTTGGGTTTTCCATGTTTGGGTTATGGTCCTTTGTTGGGTTTTCCATGTTTGGGCTCTGGTCCTTTGTTGTGTTTTCCATTTTTGGGTTCTGCTCCTTTGTTGGGTTTTCCATGTTTGGGCTCTGCTCCTTTGATGGGTTTTCCATGTTTGGGTTCTGGTCCTTTGTTGGGTTTTCCATGTTTGGGTTCTGCTCCTTTGTTGGGTTTTCCATGTTTGGGATCTAGTCCTTTGTTGGGTTTTCCATGTTTGGACTCCGGTCCTTTGTTGGGTTTTCCATGTTTGGGTTCTGCTCCTTTGTTGGGTTTTCCATGTTTGGGATCTCGTCCTTTGTTGGGTTTTCCATGTTTGGGCTCTGGTCCTTTGTTGGGTTTTCCATGTTTGGGATCTAGTCCTTTGTTCGATTCTCCATGTTTGAACTCCGGTCCTTTGTTGGGTTTTCCATGTTTGGGTTCTCGTCCTTTGATGGGATTTCCATGTTTGGGCTCTGCTCCTTTGTTGGGTTTTCCATGTTTGGACTCCGGTCCGTTGTTGGATGTTCCATGTTTGGGTTCTGCTCCTTTGTTGGGTTTTCCATGTTTGGGCTCTGCTCCTTTGTTGGGTTTTCCATGTTTGGGTTCTGGTCCTTTGTTGGGTTTTCCATGTTTGGGTTCTGCTCCGCTGTTGGGTTTTCCATGTTTGGGATCCAGTCCTTTGTTGGGGTTTCCATGTTTGGGCTCTGGTCCTTTGTTGGGTTTTCCATGTTTGGGATCTAGTCCTTTGTTGGGGTTTCCATGTTTGGGCTCTGCTCCTTTGTTGGGTTTTCCATGTTTGGGTTCTGGTCCTTTGTTGGGTTTTCCATGTTTGGGCTCAGCTCCTTTGTTGGGTTTTCCATGTTTGGGATCTAGTCCTTTGTTGGGTTTTCCATGTTTGGGCTCTGTTCCTTTGTTGGGTTTTCCATGTTTGGGATCTAGTCCTTCGTTGGGTTTTCCATGTTTGGACTCCGATCCTTTGTTGGGTTTTCCATGTTTGGGTACTGCTCCTTTGTTGGGTTTTCCATGTTTGGGCTCTGCTCCTTTGTTGGGTTTTCCATGTTTGGGTTCTGGTCCTTTGTTGGGTTTTCCATGTTTGGGTTCTGCTCCTTTGTTGGGTTTTCCATGTTTGGGATCTAGTCCTTTGTTGGGTTTTCCATGTTTGGGCTCCGGTCCTTTGTTGGGTTTTCCATGTTTGGGTTCTGCTCGTTTGTTGGGTTTTCCATGTTTGGGATCTCGTCCTTTGTTGGGTTTTCCATGTTTGGGCTCTCGTCCTTTGTTGGGTTTTCCATGTTTGGGATCTAGTCCTTTGTTGGATTTTCCATGTTTGGACTGCGGTCCTTTGTTGCTTTTTCCATGTTTGGGTTCTCGTCCTTTGATGGGTTTTCCATGTTAGGGCTCTGCTCCTTTGTTGGGTTTTCCATGTTTGGACTCCGGTCCTTTGTTGGATGTTCCATGTTTGGGTTCTGCTCCTTTGTTGGGTTTTCCATGTTTGGGCTCTGCTCCTTTGTTGGGTTTTCCATGTTTGGGTTCTGGTCCTTTGTTGGGTTTTCCATGTTTGGGTTCTGCTCCTTTGTTGGCTTTTCCATGTTTGGGATCCAGTCCTTTGTTGGGGTTTCCATGTTTGGGCTCTGGTCCATTGTTGGGTTTTCCATGTTTGGGTTCTGGTCCTTTATTGGGTTTTCCATGTTTGGGTTCTGCTCCTTTGTTGGGTTTTCCATGTTTGGGTTCTGGTCCTTTGTTGGGTTTTCCATGTTTGGGCTCAGCTCCTTTGTTGGGTTTGCGATGTTTGGGTTCTCTTCCTTTGTTGGGTTTTCCATGGTTGGGCTCGGTTCCTTTGATGGGTTTTCCATGTTAGGGCTCTGCTCCTTTGTTGGGTTTTCCATGTTTGGACTCCGGTCCTTTGTTGGATGTTCCATGTTTGGGTTCTGCTCCTTTGTTGGGTTTTCCATGTTTGGGCTCTGCTCCTTTGTTGGGTTTTCCATGTTTGGGTTCTGGTCCTTTGTTGGGTTTTCCATGTTTGGGTTCTGCTCCTTTGTTGGCTTTTCCATGTTTGGGATCCAGTCCTTTGTTGGGGTTTCCATGTTTGGGCTCTGGTCCATTGTTGGGTTTTCCATGTTTGGGTTCTGGTCCTTTATTGGGTTTTCCATGTTTGGGTTCTGCTCCTTTGTTGGGTTTTCCATGTTTGGGTTCTGGTCCTTTGTTGGGTTTTCCATGTTTGGGCTCAGCTCCTTTGTTGGGTTTGCGATGTTTGGGTTCTCTTCCTTTGTTGGGTTTTCCATGGTTGGGCTCGGTTCCTTTGTTGGGTTTTCCATGTTTGGGATCTAGTCCTTCGTTGGGTTTTCCATGTTTGGACTCCGGTCCTTTGTTGGATGTTCCATGTTTGGGTTCTGCTCCTTTGTTGGGTTTTCCATGTTTGGGTTCTGGTCCTTTGTTGGGTTTTCCATGTTTGGGCTCAGCTCCTTTGTTGGGTTTGCGATGTTTGGGTTCTCTTCCTTTGTTGGGTTTTCCATGGTTGGGCTCGGTTCCTTTGATGGGTTTTCCATGTTAGGGCTCTGCTCCTTTGTTGGGTTTTCCATGTTTGGACTCCGGTCCTTTGTTGGATGTTCCATGTTTGGGTTCTGCTCCTTTGTTGGGTTTTCCATGTTTGGGCTCTGCTCCTTTGTTGGGTTTTCCATGTTTGGGTTCTGGTCCTTTGTTGGGTTTTCCATGTTTGGGTTCTGCTCCTTTGTTGGCTTTTCCATGTTTGGGATCCAGTCCTTTGTTGGGGTTTCCATGTTTGGGCTCTGGTCCATTGTTGGGTTTTCCATGTTTGGGTTCTGGTCCTTTATTGGGTTTTCCATGTTTGGGTTCTGCTCCTTTGTTGGGTTTTCCATGTTTGGGTTCTGGTCCTTTGTTGGGTTTTCCATGTTTGGGCTCAGCTCCTTTGTTGGGTTTGCGATGTTTGGGTTCTCTTCCTTTGTTGGGTTTTCCATGGTTGGGCTCGGTTCCTTTGTTGGGTTTTCCATGTTTGGGATCTAGTCCTTCGTTGGGTTTTCCATGTTTGGACTCCGGTCCTTTGTTGGATGTTCCATGTTTGGGTTCTGCTCCTTTGTTGGGTTTTCCATGTTTGGGCTCTGCTCCTTTGTTGGGTTTTCCATGTTTGGGTTCTGGTCCTTTGTTGGGTTTTCCATGTTTGGGTTCTGCTCCTTTGTTGGCTTTTCCATGTTTGGGATCCAGTCCTTTGTTGGGGTTTCCATGTTTGGGCTCTGGTCCATTGTTGGGTTTTCCATGTTTGGGTTCTGGTCCTTTATTGGGTTTTCCATGTTTGGGTTCTGCTCCTTTGTTGGGTTTTCCATGTTTGGGTTCTGGTCCTTTGTTGGGTTTTCCATGTTTGGGCTCAGCTCCTTTGTTGGGTTTGCGATGTTTGGGTTCTCTTCCTTTGTTGGGTTTTCCATGGTTGGGCTCGGTTCCTTTGTTGGGTTTTCCATGTTTGGGATCTAGTCCTTCGTTGGGTTTTCCATGTTTGGACTCCGGTCCTTTGTTGGGTTTTCCATGTTTGGGTACTGCTCCTTTGTTGGGTTTTCCATGTTTGGGCTCTGCTCTATTATTGGGTTTTCCATGTTTGGGTTCTGGTCCTTTGTTGGGTTTTCCATGTTTGGGTTCTGCTCCTTTGTTGGGTTTTCCATGTTTGGGCTCTGGTCCTTTGTTGGGTTTTCCAATTTTTAGATCTAGTCCTTTGTTGGGTTTTCCATGTTTGGGCTCTGGTCCTTTGTTGGGTTTTCCATGTTTGGGATCTAGTCCTTTGTTGGGTTTTCCATGTTTGGGATCTAGTCCTTTGTTGGGTTTTCCATATTTGAGTTCTGGTCCTTTGTTGTGTTTTCCATGTTTGGGATCTCGTCCTTTGTTGGGTTTTCCATGTTTGGGCTCTGGTCCTTTGTTGGGTTTTCCATGTTTGGGCTCTGTTCCTTTGTTGGGTTTTCCATGTTTGGGATCTAGTCCTCTGTTGGGTTTTCCATGTTTGGGCTCTGGTCCTTTGTTGGGTTTTCCATGTTTGGGCTCTGGTCCTTTGTTGGGTTTTCCATGTTTGGGCTCTGGTACTTTGTTGGGTTTTCCATATTTTGGATCTAGTCCTTTGTTGGGTTTTCCATGTTTGGGCTCTGGTCCTTTGTTGGGTTTTCCATGTTTGGGATCTAGTCCTTTGTTGGGTTTTCCATGTTTGGGATCTAGTCCTTTGTTGGGTTTTCCATGTTTGGGCTCTGGTCCTTTGTTGGGTTTTCCATGTTTGGGATCTAGTCCTTTGTTGGGTTTTCCATGTTTGGGATCTAGTCCTTTGTTGGGTTTTCCATATTTGAGTTCTGGTCCTTTGTTGTGTTTTCCATGTTTGGGATCTCGTCCTTTGTTGGGTTTTCCATGTTTGGGCTCTGGTCCTTTGTTGGGTTTTCCATGTTTGGGCTCTGTTCCTTTGTTGGGTTTTCCATGTTTGGGATCTAGTCCTCTGTTGGGTTTTCCATGTTTGGGCTCTGGTCCTTTGTTGGGTTTTCCATGTTTGGGCTCTGGTCCTTTGTTGGGTTTTCCATGTTTGGGCTCTGGTACATTGTTGGGTTTTCCATGTTTTGGATCTAGTCCTTTGTTGGGTTTTCCATGTTTGGGATCTAGTCCTTTGTTGGGTTTTCCATTTTTGAGTTCTGGTCCTTTGTTGAGTTTTCCATGTTTGGGATCTCGTCCTTTGTTGGGTTTTCCATGTTTGAGCTCTGGTCCTTTGTTGGGGTTTCCATGTTTGGGATCTAGTCCTTTGTTGGGTTTTCCATGTTTGGGCTCTGGTCCTTTGTTGGGTTTTCCATGTTTGGGCTCTGGTCCTTTGTTGGGTTTTCCATGTTTGTGATCTCGTCCTTTGTTGGATTTTCCATGTTTGGGCTCTGGTCCTTTGTTGGGTTTTCCATGATTGGGCACTGGTCCTTTGTTGGGTTTGCCATGTTTGGGCTCTGGTCCTTTGTTGGCTTTTCCATGTTTGGGCTCTGGTCCTTTGTTGGGTTTTCCATGTTTGGGATCTAGTCCTTTGTTGGGTTTTCCATGTTTGAGCTGGTCTTTTGTTGGGTTTTCCATGTTTGGGTACTGCTCCTTTGTTGGGTTTTCCATGTTTGGGCTCTTCTCTATTATTGGGTTTTCCATGTTTGGGTTCTGGTCCTTTGTTTGGTTTTCCATGTTTGGGTTCTGCTCCTTTGTTGGGTTTTCCATGTTTGGGCTCTGGTCCTTTGTTGGGTTTTCCATGTTTGGGATCTAGTCCTTTGTTGGGTTTTCCAATTTTGGGATCTAGTCCTTTGTTGGGTTTTCCATGTTTGGGCTCTGGTCCTTTGTTGGGTTTTCCATGTTTGGGATCTAGTCCTTTGTTGGGTTTTCCATGTTTGGGATCTAGTCCTTTGTTGGGTTTTCCATATTTGAGTTCTGGTCCTTTGTTGTGTTTTCCATGTTTGGGATCTCGTCCTTTGTTGGGTTTTCCATGTTTGGGCTCTGGTCCTTTGTTGGGTTTTCCATGTTTGGGCTCTGTTCCTTTGTTGGGTTTTCCATGTTTGGGATCTAGTCCTCTGTTGGGTTTTCCATGTTTGGGCTCTGGTCCTTTGTTGGGTTTTCCATGTTTGGGCTCTGGTCCTTTGTTGGGTTTTCCATGTTTGGGCTCTGGTACTTTGTTGGGTTTTCCATGTTTTGGATCTAGTCCTTTGTTGGGTTTTCCATGTTTGGGCTCTGGTCCTTTGTTGGGTTTTCCATGTTTGGGATCTAGTCCTTTGTTGGGTTTTCCATGTTTGGGATCTAGTCCTTTGTTGGGTTTTCCATGTTT
Source organism: Heterodontus francisci (assembly GCF_036365525.1). NCBI lineage: Eukaryota > Metazoa > Chordata > Chondrichthyes > Heterodontiformes > Heterodontidae > Heterodontus > Heterodontus francisci. Next base: position 23,348,545 of record NC_090381.1, read on the forward strand.
GGGCTCTGGTCCTTTGTTGGGTTTTCCATGTTTGGGATCTAGTCCTTTGTTGGGTTTTCCATGTTTGGGATCTAGTCCTTTGTTGGGTTTTCCATATTTGAGTTCTGGTCCTTTGTTGTGTTTTCCATGTTTGGGATCTCGTCCTTTGTTGGGTTTTCCATGTTTGGGCTCTGGTCCTTTGTTGGGTTTTCCATGTTTGGGCTCTGTTCCTTTGTTGGGTTTTCCATGTTTGGGATCTAGTCCTCTGTTGGGTTTTCCATGTTTGGGCTCTGGTCCTTTGTTGGGTTTTCCATGTTTGGGCTCTGGTCCTTTGTTGGGTTTTCCATGTTTGGGCTCTGGTACATTGTTGGGTTTTCCATGTTTTGGATCTAGTCCTTTGTTGGGTTTTCCATGTTTGGGATCTAGTCCTTTGTTGGGTTTTCCATTTTTGAGTTCTGGTCCTTTGTTGAGTTTTCCATGTTTGGGATCTCGTCCTTTGTTGGGTTTTCCATGTTTGAGCTCTGGTCCTTTGTTGGGGTTTCCATGTTTGGGATCTAGTCCTTTGTTGGGTTTTCCATGTTTGGGCTCTGGTCCTTTGTTGGGTTTTCCATGTTTGGGCTCTGGTCCTTTGTTGGGTTTTCCATGTTTGTGATCTCGTCCTTTGTTGGATTTTCCATGTTTGGGCTCTGGTCCTTTGTTGGGTTTTCCATGTTTGGGCACTGGTCCTTTGTTGGGTTTGCCATGTTTGGGCTCTGGTCCTTTGTTGGCTTTTCCATGTTTGGGCTCTGGTCCTTTGTTGGGTTTTCCATGTTTGGGATCTAGTCCTTTGTTGGGTTTTCCATGTTTGAGCTGGTCTTTTGTTGGGTTTTCCATGTTTGGGTTCTGGTCCTTTGTTGGGTTTTCCATGTTTGGCTTATGGTCCTTTGTTGGGTTTTCCATGTTTGGGCTCTGGTCCTTTGTTAGGTTTTCCATGTTTGGGTTCTGCTCCTTTGTTGGGTTTTCCATGTTTGGGTTCTGCTCCTTTGTTGGGTTTTCCATGTTTGGGTTCTGGTCCTTTGTTGGGTTTTCCATGTTTGGGTTCTGCTCCTTTGTTGGGTTTTCCATGTTTGGGATCTAGTCCTTTGTTGGGTTTTCCATGTTTGGGCACTGGTCCTTTGTTGGGTTTGCCATGTTTGGGCTCTGGTCCTTTGTTGGCTTTTCCATGTTTGGGCTCTGGTCCTTTGTTGGGTTTTCCATGTTTGGGATCTAGTCCTTTGTTGGGTTTTCCATGTTTGAGCTGGTCCTTTGTTGGGTTTTCCATGTTTGGGTTATGGTCCTTTGTTGGGTTTTCCATGTTTGGGCTCTGGTCCTTTGTTGTGTTTTCCATTTTTGGGTTCTGCTCCTTTGTTGGGTTTTCCATGTTTGGGCTCTGCTCCTTTGTTGGGTTTTCCATGTTTGGGTTCTGGTCCTTTGTTGGGTTTTCCATGTTTGGGTTCTGCTCCTTTGTTGGGTTTTCCATGTTTGGGATCTAGTGCTTTGTTGGGTTTTCCATGTTTGGACTCCGGTCCTTTGTTGGGTTTTCCATGTTTGGGTTCTGCTCGTTTGTTGGGTTTTCCATGTTTGGGATCTCGTCCTTTGTTGGTTTTCCATGTTTGGGCTCTGGTCCTTTGTTGGGTTTTCCATGTTTGGGATCTAGTCCTTTGTTGGGTTTTCCATGTTTGGGTTCTGCTCCTTTGTTGGGTTTTCCATGTTTGGGATCTAGTTCTTTGTTGGGTTTTCCATGTTTGGACTCCGGTCCTTTGTTGGGTTTTCCATGTTTGGGTTCTGCTCGTTTGTTGGGTTTTCCATGTTTGGGATCTCGTCCTTTGTTGGGTTTTCCATGTTTGGGCTCTGGTCCTTTGTTGGATTTTCCATGTTTGAACTCCGGTCCTTTGTTGGGTTTTCCATGTTTGGGTTCTCGTCCTTTGATGGGTTTTCCATGTTTGGGCTCTGCTCCTTTGTTGGGTTTTCCATGTTTGGACTCCGGTCCGTTGTTGGGTTTTCCATGTTTGGGTTCTGCTCGTTTGTTGGGTTTTCCATGTTTGGGATCTCGTCCTTTGTTGGGTTTTCCCTGTTTGGGCTCCGGTCCTTTGTTGGATTTTCCATGTTTGAACTCCGGTCCTTTGTTGGGTTTTCCATGTTTGGGTTCTCGTCCTTTGATGGGTTTTCCATGTTTGGGCTCTGCTCCTTTGTTGGGTTTTCCATGTTTGGACTCCGGTCCGTTGCTGGATGTTCCATGTTTGGGTTCTGCTCCTTTGTTGGGTTTTCCATGTTTGGGCTCTGCTCCTTTGTTGGGTTTTCCATGTTTGGGTTCTGGTCCTTTGTTGGGTTTTCCATGTTTGGGTTCTGCTCCGCTGTTGGGTTTTCCATGTTTGGGATCCAGTCCTTTGTTGGGGTTTCCATGTTTGGGCTCTGGTCCTTTGTTGGGTTTTCCATGTTTGGGATCTAGTCCTTTGTTGGGGTTTCCATGTTTGGGCTCTGCTCCTTTGTTGGGTTTTCCATGTTTGGGTTCTGGTCCTTTGTTGGGTTTTCCATGTTTGGGTTCTGCTCCTTTGTTGGTTTTTCCATTTTTGGGTTCTGGTCCTTTGTAGGGTTTTCCATGTTTGGGCTCAGCTCCTTTGTTGGGTTTTCCATGTTTGGGATCTAGTCCTTTGTTGGGTTTTCCATGGTTGGGCTCGGTTCCTTTGATGGGTTTTCCATGTTAGGGCTCTGCTCCTTTGATGGGTTTTCCATGTTAGGGCTCTGCTCCTTTGTTGGGTTTTCCATGTTTGGGCTCAGCTCCTTTGTTGGGTTTGCGATGTTTGGGTTCTCTTCCTTTGTTGGGTTTTCCATGGTTGGGCTCGGTTCCTTTGATGGGTTTTCCATGTTAGGGCTCTGCTCCTTTGTTGGGTTTTCCATGTTTGGACTCTGGTCCTTTGTTGGGTTTTCCATGTTTGGGCACTGGTCCTTTGTTGGGTTTGCCATGGTTGGGCTCGGTTCCTTTGTTGGCTTTTCCATGTTTGGGCTCTGGTCCTTTGTTGGGTTTTCCATGTTTGGGATCTAGTCCTTTGTTGGGTTTTCCATGTTTGAGCTGGTCTTTTGTTGGGTTTTCCATGTTTGGGTTCTGGTCCTTTGTTGGGTTTTCCATGTTTGGCTTATGGTCCTTTGTTGGGTTTTCCATGTTTGGGCTCTGGTCCTTTGTTAGGTTTTCCAAGTTTGGGTTCTGCTCCTTTGTTGGGTTTTCCATGTTTGGGTTCTGCTCCTTTGTTGGGTTTTCCATGTTTGGGTTCTGGTCCTTTGTTGGGTTTTCCATGTTTGGGTTCTGCTCCTTTGTTGGGTTTTCCATGTTTGGGCTCTGGTCCTTTGTTGGGTTTTCCATGTTTGGGCACTGGTCCTTTGTTGGGTTTGCCATGTTTGGGCTCTGGTCCTTTGTTGGCTTTTCCATGTTTGGGCTCTGGTCCTTTGTTGGGTTTTCCATGTTTGGGATCTAGTCCTTTGTTGGGTTTTCCATGTTTGAGCTGGTCTTTTGTTGGGTTTTCCATGTTTGGGTTCTGGTCCTTTGTTGGGTTTTCCATGTTTGGCTTATGGTCCTTTGTTGGGTTTTCCATGTTTGGGCTCTGGTCCTTTGTTAGGTTTTCCATGTTTGGGTTCTGCTCCTTTGTTGGGTTTTCCATGTTTGGGTTCTGCTCCTTTGTTGGGTTTTCCATGTTTGGGTTCTGGTCCTTTGTTGGGTTTTCCATGTTTGGGTTCTGCTCCTTTGTTGGGTTTTCCATGTTTGGGATCTAGTCCTTTGTTGGGTTTTCCATGTTTGGGCACTGGTCCTTTGTTGGGTTTGCCATGTTTGGGCTCTGGTCCTTTGTTGGCTTTTCCATGTTTGGGCTCTGGTCCTTTGTTGGGTTTTCCATGTTTGGGATCTAGTCCTTTGTTGGGTTTTCCATGTTTGAGCTGGTCCTTTGTTGGGTTTTCCATGTTTGGGTTATGGTCCTTTGTTGGGTTTTCCATGTTTGGGCTCTGGTCCTTTGTTGTGTTTTCCATTTTTGGGTTCTGCTCCTTTGTTGGGTTTTCCATGTTTGGGCTCTGCTCCTTTGTTGGGTTTTCCATGTTTGGGTTCTGGTCCTTTGTTGGGTTTTCCATGTTTGGGTTCTGCTCCTTTGTTGGGTTTTCCATGTTTGGGATCTAGTGCTTTGTTGGGTTTTCCATGTTTGGACTCCGGTCCTTTGTTGGGTTTTCCATGTTTGGGTTCTGCTCGTTTGTTGGGTTTTCCATGTTTGGGATCTCGTCCTTTGTTGGTTTTCCATGTTTGGGCTCTGGTCCTTTGTTGGGTTTTCCATGTTTGGGATCTAGTCCTTTGTTGGGTTTTCCATGTTTGGGTTCTGCTCCTTTGTTGGGTTTTCCATGTTTGGGATCTAGTTCTTTGTTGGGTTTTCCATGTTTGGACTCCGGTCCTTTGTTGGGTTTTCCATGTTTGGGTTCTGCTCGTTTGTTGGGTTTTCCATGTTTGGGATCTCGTCCTTTGTTGGGTTTTCCATGTTTGGGCTCTGGTCCTTTGTTGGATTTTCCATGTTTGAACTCCGGTCCTTTGTTGGGTTTTCCATGTTTGGGTTCTCGTCCTTTGATGGGTTTTCCATGTTTGGGCTCTGCTCCTTTGTTGGGTTTTCCATGTTTGGACTCCGGTCCGTTGTTGGGTTTTCCATGTTTGGGTTCTGCTCGTTTGTTGGGTTTTCCATGTTTGGGATCTCGTCCTTTGTTGGGTTTTCCCTGTTTGGGCTCCGGTCCTTTGTTGGATTTTCCATGTTTGAACTCCGGTCCTTTGTTGGGTTTTCCATGTTTGGGTTCTCGTCCTTTGATGGGTTTTCCATGTTTGGGCTCTGCTCCTTTGTTGGGTTTTCCATGTTTGGACTCCGGTCCGTTGCTGGATGTTCCATGTTTGGGTTCTGCTCCTTTGTTGGGTTTTCCATGTTTGGGCTCTGCTCCTTTGTTGGGTTTTCCATGTTTGGGTTCTGGTCCTTTGTTGGGTTTTCCATGTTTGGGTTCTGCTCCGCTGTTGGGTTTTCCATGTTTGGGATCCAGTCCTTTGTTGGGGTTTCCATGTTTGGGCTCTGGTCCTTTGTTGGGTTTTCCATGTTTGGGATCTAGTCCTTTGTTGGGGTTTCCATGTTTGGGCTCTGCTCCTTTGTTGGGTTTTCCATGTTTGGGTTCTGGTCCTTTGTTGGGTTTTCCATGTTTGGGTTCTGCTCCTTTGTTGGTTTTTCCATTTTTGGGTTCTGGTCCTTTGTAGGGTTTTCCATGTTTGGGCTCAGCTCCTTTGTTGGGTTTTCCATGTTTGGGATCTAGTCCTTTGTTGGGTTTTCCATGGTTGGGCTCGGTTCCTTTGATGGGTTTTCCATGTTAGGGCTCTGCTCCTTTGATGGGTTTTCCATGTTAGGGCTCTGCTCCTTTGTTGGGTTTTCCATGTTTGGGCTCAGCTCCTTTGTTGGGTTTGCGATGTTTGGGTTCTCTTCCTTTGTTGGGTTTTCCATGGTTGGGCTCGGTTCCTTTGATGGGTTTTCCATGTTAGGGCTCTGCTCCTTTGTTGGGTTTTCCATGTTTGGACTCCGGTCCTTTGTTGGATGTTCCATGTTTGGGTTCTGCTCCTTTGTTGGGTTTTCCATGTTTGGGCTCTGCTCCTTTGTTGGGTTTTCCATGTTTGGGTTCTGGTCCTTTGTTGGGTTTTCCATGTTTGGGTTCTGCTCCTTTGTTGGCTTTTCCATGTTTGGGATCCAGTCCTTTGTTGGGGTTTCCATGTTTGGGCTCTGGTCCATTGTTGGGTTTTCCATGTTTGGGTTCTGGTCCTTTATTGGGTTTTCCATGTTTGGGTTCTGCTCCTTTGTTGGGTTTTCCATGTTTGGGTTCTGGTCCTTTGTTGGGTTTTCCATGTTTGGGCTCAGCTCCTTTGTTGGGTTTGCGATGTTTGGGTTCTCTTCCTTTGTTGGGTTTTCCATGGTTGGGCTCGGTTCCTTTGTTGGGTTTTCCATGTTTGGGATCTAGTCCTTCGTTGGGTTTTCCATGTTTGGACTCCGGTCCTTTGTTGGATGTTCCATGTTTGGGTTCTGCTCCTTTGTTGGGTTTTCCATGTTTGGGTTCTGGTCCTTTGTTGGGTTTTCCATGTTTGGGCTCAGCTCCTTTGTTGGGTTTGCGATGTTTGGGTTCTCTTCCTTTGTTGGGTTTTCCATGGTTGGGCTCGGTTCCTTTGATGGGTTTTCCATGTTAGGGCTCTGCTCCTTTGTTGGGTTTTCCATGTTTGGACTCCGGTCCTTTGTTGGATGTTCCATGTTTGGGTTCTGCTCCTTTGTTGGGTTTTCCATGTTTGGGCTCTGCTCCTTTGTTGGGTTTTCCATGTTTGGGTTCTGGTCCTTTGTTGGGTTTTCCATGTTTGGGTTCTGCTCCTTTGTTGGCTTTTCCATGTTTGGGATCCAGTCCTTTGTTGGGGTTTCCATGTTTGGGCTCTGGTCCATTGTTGGGTTTTCCATGTTTGGGTTCTGGTCCTTTATTGGGTTTTCCATGTTTGGGTTCTGCTCCTTTGTTGGGTTTTCCATGTTTGGGTTCTGGTCCTTTGTTGGGTTTTCCATGTTTGGGCTCAGCTCCTTTGTTGGGTTTGCGATGTTTGGGTTCTCTTCCTTTGTTGGGTTTTCCATGGTTGGGCTCGGTTCCTTTGTTGGGTTTTCCATGTTTGGGATCTAGTCCTTCGTTGGGTTTTCCATGTTTGGACTCCGGTCCTTTGTTGGATGTTCCATGTTTGGGTTCTGCTCCTTTGTTGGGTTTTCCATGTTTGGGCTCTGCTCCTTTGTTGGGTTTTCCATGTTTGGGTTCTGGTCCTTTGTTGGGTTTTCCATGTTTGGGTTCTGCTCCTTTGTTGGCTTTTCCATGTTTGGGATCCAGTCCTTTGTTGGGGTTTCCATGTTTGGGCTCTGGTCCATTGTTGGGTTTTCCATGTTTGGGTTCTGGTCCTTTATTGGGTTTTCCATGTTTGGGTTCTGCTCCTTTGTTGGGTTTTCCATGTTTGGGTTCTGGTCCTTTGTTGGGTTTTCCATGTTTGGGCTCAGCTCCTTTGTTGGGTTTGCGATGTTTGGGTTCTCTTCCTTTGTTGGGTTTTCCATGGTTGGGCTCGGTTCCTTTGTTGGGTTTTCCATGTTTGGGATCTAGTCCTTCGTTGGGTTTTCCATGTTTGGACTCCGGTCCTTTGTTGGGTTTTCCATGTTTGGGTACTGCTCCTTTGTTGGGTTTTCCATGTTTGGGCTCTGCTCTATTATTGGGTTTTCCATGTTTGGGTTCTGGTCCTTTGTTGGGTTTTCCATGTTTGGGTTCTGCTCCTTTGTTGGGTTTTCCATGTTTGGGCTCTGGTCCTTTGTTGGGTTTTCCAATTTTTAGATCTAGTCCTTTGTTGGGTTTTCCATGTTTGGGCTCTGGTCCTTTGTTGGGTTTTCCATGTTTGGGATCTAGTCCTTTGTTGGGTTTTCCATGTTTGGGATCTAGTCCTTTGTTGGGTTTTCCATATTTGAGTTCTGGTCCTTTGTTGTGTTTTCCATGTTTGGGATCTCGTCCTTTGTTGGGTTTTCCATGTCTGGGCTCTGGTCCTTTGTTGGGTTTTCCATGTTTGGGCTCTGTTCCTTTGTTGGGTTTTCCATGTTTGGGATCTAGTCCTCTGTTGGGTTTTCCATGTTTGGGCTCTGGTCCTTTGTTGGGTTTTCCATGTTTGGGCTCTGGTCCTTTGTTGGGTTTTCCATGTTTGGGCTCTGGTACTTTGTTGGGTTTTCCATATTTTGGATCTAGTCCTTTGTTGGGTTTTCCATGTTTGGGCTCTGGTCCTTTGTTGGGTTTTCCATGTTTGGGATCTAGTCCTTTGTTGGGTTTTCCATGTTTGGGATCTAGTCCTTTGTTGGGTTTTCCATGTTTGGGCTCTGGTCCTTTGTTGGGTTTTCCATGTTTGGGATCTAGTCCTTTGTTGGGTTTTCCATGTTTGGGATCTAGTCCTTTGTTGGGTTTTCCATATTTGAGTTCTGGTCCTTTGTTGTGTTTTCCATGTTTGGGATCTCGTCCTTTGTTGGGTTTTCCATGTTTGGGCTCTGGTCCTTTGTTGGGTTTTCCATGTTTGGGCTCTGTTCCTTTGTTGGGTTTTCCATGTTTGGGATCTAGTCCTCTGTTGGGTTTTCCATGTTTGGGCTCTGGTCCTTTGTTGGGTTTTCCATGTTTGGGCTCTGGTCCTTTGTTGGGTTTTCCATGTTTGGGCTCTGGTACATTGTTGGGTTTTCCATGTTTTGGATCTAGTCCTTTGTTGGGTTTTCCATGTTTGGGATCTAGTCCTTTGTTGGGTTTTCCATTTTTGAGTTCTGGTCCTTTGTTGAGTTTTCCATGTTTGGGATCTCGTCCTTTGTTGGGTTTTCCATGTTTGAGCTCTGGTCCTTTGTTGGGGTTTCCATGTTTGGGATCTAGTCCTTTGTTGGGTTTTCCATGTTTGGGCTCTGGTCCTTTGTTGGGTTTTCCATGTTTGGGCTCTGGTCCTTTGTTGGGTTTTCCATGTTTGTGATCTCGTCCTTTGTTGGATTTTCCATGTTTGGGCTCTGGTCCTTTGTTGGGTTTTCCATGATTGGGCACTGGTCCTTTGTTGGGTTTGCCATGTTTGGGCTCTGGTCCTTTGTTGGCTTTTCCATGTTTGGGCTCTGGTCCTTTGTTGGGTTTTCCATGTTTGGGATCTAGTCCTTTGTTGGGTTTTCCATGTTTGAGCTGGTCTTTTGTTGGGTTTTCCATGTTTGGGTACTGCTCCTTTGTTGGGTTTTCCATGTTTGGGCTCTTCTCTATTATTGGGTTTTCCATGTTTGGGTTCTGGTCCTTTGTTTGGTTTTCCATGTTTGGGTTCTGCTCCTTTGTTGGGTTTTCCATGTTTGGGCTCTGGTCCTTTGTTGGGTTTTCCATGTTTGGGATCTAGTCCTTTGTTGGGTTTTCCAATTTTGGGATCTAGTCCTTTGTTGGGTTTTCCATGTTTGGGCTCTGGTCCTTTGTTGGGTTTTCCATGTTTGGGATCTAGTCCTTTGTTGGGTTTTCCATGTTTGGGATCTAGTCCTTTGTTGGGTTTTCCATATTTGAGTTCTGGTCCTTTGTTGTGTTTTCCATGTTTGGGATCTCGTCCTTTGTTGGGTTTTCCATGTTTGGGCTCTGGTCCTTTGTTGGGTTTTCCATGTTTGGGCTCTGTTCCTTTGTTGGGTTTTCCATGTTTGGGATCTAGTCCTCTGTTGGGTTTTCCATGTTTGGGCTCTGGTCCTTTGTTGGGTTTTCCATGTTTGGGCTCTGGTCCTTTGTTGGGTTTTCCATGTTTGGGCTCTGGTACTTTGTTGGGTTTTCCATGTTTTGGATCTAGTCCTTTGTTGGGTTTTCCATGTTTGGGCTCTGGTCCTTTGTTGGGTTTTCCATGTTTGGGATCTAGTCCTTTGTTGGGTTTTCCATGTTTGGGATCTAGTCCTTTGTTGGGTTTTCCATGTTTGGGCTCTGGTCCTTTGTTGGGTTTTCCATGTTTGGGATCTAGTCCTTTGTTGGGTTTTCCATGTTTGGGATCTAGTCCTTTGTTGGGTTTTCCATATTTGAGTTCTGGTCCTTTGTTGTGTTTTCCATGTTTGGGATCTCGTCCTTTGTTGGGTTTTCCATGTTTGGGCTCTGGTCCTTTGTTGGGTTTTCCATGTTTGGGCTCTGTTCCTTTGTTGGGTTTTCCATGTTTGGGATCTAGTCCTCTGTTGGGTTTTCCATGTTTGGGCTCTGGTCCTTTGTTGGGTTTTCCATGTTTGGGCTCTGGTCCTTTGTTGGGTTTTCCATGTTTGGGCTCTGGTACATTGTTGGGTTTTCCATGTTTTGGATCTAGTCCTTTGTTGGGTTTTCCATGTTTGGGATCTAGTCCTTTGTTGGGTTTTCCATTTTTGAGTTCTGGTCCTTTGTTGAGTTTTCCATGTTTGGGATCTCGTCCTTTGTTGGGTTTTCCATGTTTGAGCTCTGGTCCTTTGTTGGGGTTTCCATGTTTGGGATCTAGTCCTTTGTTGGGTTTTCCATGTTTGGGCTCTGGTCCTTTGTTGGGTTTTCCATGTTTGGGCTCTGGTCCTTTGTTGGGTTTTCCATGTTTGTGATCTCGTCCTTTGTTGGATTTTCCATGTTTGGGCTCTGGTCCTTTGTTGGGTTTTCCATGTTTGGGCACTGGTCCTTTGTTGGGTTTGCCATGTTTGGGCTCTGGTCCTTTGTTGGCTTTTCCATGTTTGGGCTCTGGTCCTTTGTTGGGTTTTCCATGTTTGGGATCTAGTCCTTTGTTGGGTTTTCCATGTTTGAGCTGGTCTTTTGTTGGGTTTTCCATGTTTGGGTTCTGGTCCTTTGTTGGGTTTTCCATGTTTGGCTTATGGTCCTTTGTTGGGTTTTCCATGTTTGGGCTCTGGTCCTTTGTTAGGTTTTCCATGTTTGGGTTCTGCTCCTTTGTTGGGTTTTCCATGTTTGGGTTCTGCTCCTTTGTTGGGTTTTCCATGTTTGGGTTCTGGTCCTTTGTTGGGTTTTCCATGTTTGGGTTCTGCTCCTTTGTTGGGTTTTCCATGTTTGGGATCTAGTCCTTTGTTGGGTTTTCCATGTTTGGGCACTGGTCCTTTGTTGGGTTTGCCATGTTTGGGCTCTGGTCCTTTGTTGGCTTTTCCATGTTTGGGCTCTGGTCCTTTGTTGGGTTTTCCATGTTTGGGATCTAGTCCTTTGTTGGGTTTTCCATGTTTGAGCTGGTCCTTTGTTGGGTTTTCCATGTTTGGGTTATGGTCCTTTGTTGGGTTTTCCATGTTTGGGCTCTGGTCCTTTGTTGTGTTTTCCATTTTTGGGTTCTGCTCCTTTGTTGGGTTTTCCATGTTTGGGCTCTGCTCCTTTGTTGGGTTTTCCATGTTTGGGTTCTGGTCCTTTGTTGGGTTTTCCATGTTTGGGTTCTGCTCCTTTGTTGGGTTTTCCATGTTTGGGATCTAGTGCTTTGTTGGGTTTTCCATGTTTGGACTCCGGTCCTTTGTTGGGTTTTCCATGTTTGGGTTCTGCTCGTTTGTTGGGTTTTCCATGTTTGGGATCTCGTCCTTTGTTGGTTTTCCATGTTTGGGCTCTGGTCCTTTGTTGGGTTTTCCATGTTTGGGATCTAGTCCTTTGTTGGGTTTTCCATGTTTGGGTTCTGCTCCTTTGTTGGGTTTTCCATGTTTGGGATCTAGTTCTTTGTTGGGTTTTCCATGTTTGGACTCCGGTCCTTTGTTGGGTTTTCCATGTTTGGGTTCTGCTCGTTTGTTGGGTTTTCCATGTTTGGGATCTCGTCCTTTGTTGGGTTTTCCATGTTTGGGCTCTGGTCCTTTGTTGGATTTTCCATGTTTGAACTCCGGTCCTTTGTTGGGTTTTCCATGTTTGGGTTCTCGTCCTTTGATGGGTTTTCCATGTTTGGGCTCTGCTCCTTTGTTGGGTTTTCCATGTTTGGACTCCGGTCCGTTGTTGGGTTTTCCATGTTTGGGTTCTGCTCGTTTGTTGGGTTTTCCATGTTTGGGATCTCGTCCTTTGTTGGGTTTTCCCTGTTTGGGCTCCGGTCCTTTTTTGGATTTTCCATGTTTGAACTCCGGTCCTTTGTTGGGTTTTCCATGTTTGGGTTCTCGTCCTTTGATGGGTTTTCCATGTTTGGGCTCTGCTCCTTTGTTGGGTTTTCCATGTTTGGACTCCGGTCCGTTGCTGGATGTTCCATGTTTGGGTTCTGCTCCTTTGTTGGGTTTTCCATGTTTGGGCTCTGCTCCTTTGTTGGGTTTTCCATGTTTGGGTTCTGGTCCTTTGTTGGGTTTTCCATGTTTGGGTTCTGCTCCGCTGTTGGGTTTTCCATGTTTGGGATCCAGTCCTTTGTTGGGGTTTCCATGTTTGGGCTCTGGTCCTTTGTTGGGTTTTCCATGTTTGGGATCTAGTCCTTTGTTGGGGTTTCCATGTTTGGGCTCTGCTCCTTTGTTGGGTTTTCCATGTTTGGGTTCTGGTCCTTTGTTGGGTTTTCCATGTTTGGGTTCTGCTCCTTTGTTGGTTTTTCCATTTTTGGGTTCTGGTCCTTTGTAGGGTTTTCCATGTTTGGGCTCAGCTCCTTTGTTGGGTTTTCCATGTTTGGGATCTAGTCCTTTGTTGGGTTTTCCATGTTTGGGCTCTGTTCCTTTGTTGGGTTTTCCATGTTTGGGATCTAGTCCTTCGTTGGGTTTTCCATGTTTGGACTCCGATCCTTTGTTGGGTTTTCCATGTTTGGGTACTGCTCCTTTGTTGGGTTTTCCATGTTTGGGCTCTGCTCCTTTGTTGGGTTTTCCATGTTTGCGTTCTGGTCCTTTGTTGGGTTTTCCATGTTTGGGTTCTGCTCCTTTGTTTGGTTTTCCATGTTTGGGATCTAGTCCTTTGTTGGGTTTTCCATGTTTGGACTCCGGTCCTTTGTTGGGTTTTCCATGTTTGGGTTCTGCTCGTTTGTTGGGTTTTCCATGTTTGGGATCTCGTCCTTTGTTGGGTTTTCCATGTTTGGGCTCTCGTCCTTTGTTGGGTTTTCCATGTTTGGGATCTAGTCCTTTGTTGGATTTTCCATGTTTGGACTGCGGTCCTTTGTTGGTTTTTCCATGTTTGGGTTCTCGTCCTTTGATGGGTTTTCCATGTTAGGGCTCTGCTCCTTTGTTGGGTTTTCCATGTTTGGACTCCGGTCCTTTGTTGGATGTTCCATGTTTGGGTTCTGCTCCTTTGTTGGGTTTTCCATGTTTGGGCTCTGCTCCTTTGTTGGGTTTTCCATGTTTGGGTTCTGGTCCTTTGTTGGGTTTTCCATGTTTGGGTTCTGCTCCTTTGTTGGCTTTTCCATGTTTGGGATCCAGTCCTTTGTTGGGATTTCCATGTTTGGGCTCTGGTCCATTGTTGGGTTTTCCATGTTTGGGTTCTGGTCCTTTATTGGGTTTTCCATGTTTGGGTTCTGCTCCTTTGTTGGGTTTTCCATGTTTGGGTTCTGGTCCTTTGTTGGGTTTTCCATGTTTGGGCTCAGCTCCTTTGTTGGGTTTGCGATGTTTGGGTTCTCTTCCTTTGTTGGGTTTTCCATGTTTGGGCTCGGTTCCTTTGTTGGGTTTTCCATGTTTGGGATCTAGTCCTTCGTTGGGTTTTCCATGTTTGGACTCCGGTCCTTTGTTGGGTTTTCCATGTTTGGGTACTGCTCCTTTGTTGGGTTTTCCATGTTTGGGCTCTGCTCTATTATTGGGTTTTCCATGTTTGGGTACTGGTCCTTTGTTGGGTTTTGCATGTTAGTGTTCTCGTGCTTTGTTGGGTTTTCCATGTTTGGGCTCCGGTCCTTTGTTGGGTTTTCCATGTTTGGGATCTAGTCCATTGTTGATTTTTCCATGTTTGGACTCCGGTCCTTTGTTGGATTTTCCATGTTTGGGTTCTGCTCCTTTGTTGGGTTTTCCATGTTTGGGCTCTGCTCTATTATTGGGTTTTCCATGTTTGGGTTCTGGTCCTTTGTTGGGTTTTGCATGTTTGGGCTCTGTTCCTTTGTTGGGTTTTCCATGTTTGGGATCTAGTCCTTCGTTGGGTTTTCCATGTTTGGACTCCGATCCTTTGTTGGGTTTTCCATGTTTGGGTACTGCTCCTTTGTTGGGTTTTCCATGTTTGGGCTCTGCTCCTTTGTTGGGTTTTCCATGTTTGGGATCTAGTCCTTTGTTGGATTTTCCATGTTTGGACTCCGGTCCTTTGATGGGTTTTCCATGTTTGGGCTCTGCTCCTTTGTTGGGTTTTCCATGTTTGGACTCCGGTCCTTTGTTGGATGTTCCTTGTTTGGGTTCTGCTCCTTTGTTGGGTTTTCCATGTTTGGGCTCTGCTCCTTTGTTGGGTTTTCCATGTTTGGGTTCTGGTCCTTGGTTGGGTTTTCCATGTTTGGGTTCTGCTCCTTTGTTGGGTTTTCCATGTTTGGGTTCTGGTCCTTTGTTGGGGTTTCCATGTTTGGGATCTAGTCCTTTGTTGGGTTTTCCATGTTTGGGATCTCGTCCTTTGTTGGGTTTTCCATGTTTGGGCTCTGGTCCTTTGTTGGGTTTTCCATTTTTGGGATCTAGTCCTTTGTTGGGTTTTCCATGTTTGGGATCTAGTCCTTTGTTGGGTTTTCCATATTTGAGTTCTGGTCCTTTGTTGTGTTTTCCATGTTTGGGATCTCGTCCTTTGTTGGGTTTTCCATGTTTGGGATCTGGTCCTTTGTTGGGTTTTCCATGTTTGGGCTCTGTTCCTTTGTTGGGTTTTCCATGTTTGGGATCTAGTCCTTTGTTGGATTTTCCATGTTTGGACTGCGGTCCTTTGTTGGTTTTTCCATGTTTGGGTTCTCGTCCTTTGATGGATTTTCCATGTTTAGGGCTCTGCTCCTTTGTTGGGTTTTCCATGTTTGGACTCCGGTCCTTTGTTGGATGTTCCATGTTTGGGTTCTGCTCCTTTGTTGGGTTTTCCATGTTTGGGCTCTGCTCCTTTGTTGGGTTTTCCATGTTTGGGTTCTGGTCCTTTGTTGGGTTTTCCATGTTTGGGTTCTGCTCCTTTGTTGGCTTTTCCATGTTTGGGATCCAGTCCTTTGTTGGGGTTTCCATGTTTGGGCTCTGGTCCATTGTTGGGTTTTCCATGTTTGGGTTCTGGTCCTTTATTGGGTTTTCCATGTTTGGGTTCTGCTCCTTTGTTGGGTTTTCCATGTTTGGGTTCTGGTCCTTTGTTGGGTTTTCCATGTTTGGGCTCAGCTCCTTTGTTGGGTTTGCGATGTTTGGGTTCTCTTCCTTTGTTGGGTTTTCCATGTTTGGGCTCGGTTCCTTTGTTGGGTTTTCAATGTTTGGGATTTAGTCCTTCGTTGGGTTTTCCATGTTTGGACTCCGGTCCTTTGTTGGGTTTTCCATGTTTGGGTACTGCTCCTTTGTTGGGTTTTCCATGTTTGGGCTCTGCTCTATTATTGGGTTTTCCATGTTTGGGTTCTGGTCCTTTGTTGGGTTTTGCATGATAGTGTTCTCGTGCTTTGTTGGGTTTTCCATGTTTGGGCTCCGGTCCTTTGTTGGGTTTTCCATGTTTGGGATCTAGTCCATTGTTGATTTTTCCATGTTTGGACTCCGGTCCTTTGTTGGGTTTTCCATGTTTGGGTTCTGCTCCTTTGTTGGGTTTTCCATGTTTGGGCTCTGCTCTATTATTGGGTTTTCCATCTTTGGGTTCTGGTCCTTTGTTGGGTTTTGCATGTTTGGGCTCTGTTCCTTTGTTGGGTTTTCCATGTTTGGGATCTAGTCCTTCGTTGGGTTTTCCATGTTTGGACTCCGATCCTTTGTTGGGTTTTCCATGTTTGGGTACTGCTCCTTTGTTGGGTTTTCCATGTTTGGGCTCTGGTCCTTTGTTGGGTTTTCCATGTTTGGGATCTAGTCCTTTGTTGGATTTTCCATGTTTGGACTCCGGTCCTTTGATGGGTTTTCCATGTTTGGGCTCTGCTCCTTTGTTGGGTTTTCCATGTTTGGACTCCGGTCCTTTGTTGGATGTTCCATGTTTGGGTTCTGCTCCTTTGTTGGGTTTTCCATGTTTGGGCTCTGCTCCTTTGTTGGGTTTTCCATGTTTGGGTTCTGGTCCTTGGTTGGGTTTTCCATGTTTGGGTTCTGCTCCTTTGTTGGGTTTTCCATGTTTGGGTTCTGGTCCTTTGTTGGGGTTTCCATGTTTGGGATCTAGTCCTTTGTTGGGTTTTCCATGTTTGGGATCTCGTCCTTTGTTGGGTTTTCCATGTTTGGGCTCTGGTCCTTTGTTGGGTTTTCCATTTTTGGGATCTAGTCCTTTGTTGGGTTTTCCATGTTTGGGATCTAGTCCTTTGTTGGGTTTTCCATATTTGAGTTCTGGTCCTTTGTTGTGTTTTCCATGTTTGGGATCTCGTCCTTTGTTGGGTTTTCCATGTTTGGGATCTGGTCCTTTGTTGGGTTTTCCATGTTTGGGCTCTGTTCTTTTGTTGGGTTTTCCATGTTTGGGATCTAGTCCTCTGTTGGGTTTTCCATGTTTGGGCTCTGGTCCTTTGTTGGGTTTTCCATGTTTGGGCTCTGGTCCTTTGTTGGGTTTTCCATGTTTGGGCTCTGGTCCATTGTTGTGTTTTCCATGTTTTGGATCTAGTCCTTTGTTGGGTTTTCCATGTTTGGGATCTGCTCCTTTCTTGGTTTTCCATTTTTGAGTTCTGGTCCTTTGTTGAGTTTTCCATGTTTGGGATCTCGTCCTTTGTTGGGTTTTCCATGTTTGAGCTCTGGTCCTTTGTTGGGTTTTCTATGTTTGGGATCTAGTCCTTTGTTGGGTTTTCCATGTTTGGGCTCTGGTCCTTTGTTGGGTTTTCCATGTTTGGGCTCTGGTCCTTTGTTGGGTTTTCCATGTTTGGGATCTCGTCCTTTGTTTGATTTTCCATGTTTGGGCTCTGGTCCTTTGTTGGGTTTTCCATGTTTGGGCACTGGTCCTTTGTTGGGTTTGCCATGTTTGGGCTCTGGTCCTTTGTTGGCTTTTCCATGTTTGGGATCTGGTCCTTTGTTGGGTTTTCCATGTTTGGGATCTAGTCCTTTGTTGGGTTTTCCATGTTTGAGCTGGTCCTTTGTTGGGTTTTCCATGTTTGGGTTCTTTTCCTTTGTTGGGTTTTCCATGTTTGGGTTATGGTCCTTTGTTGGGTTTTCCATGTTTGGGCTCTGGTCCTTTGTTGTGTTTTCCATTTTTGAGTTCTGCTCCTTTGTTGGGTTTTCCATGTTTGGGCTCTGCTCCATTGTTGGGTTTTCCATGTTTGGGTTCTGGTCCTTTGTTGGGTTTTCCATGTTTGGGTTCTGCTCCTTTGTTGGGTTTTCCATGTTTGGGCTCTGATCCTTTGTTGGATTTTCCATGTTTGAACTCCGGTCCTTTGTTGGGTTTTCCATGTTTGGGTTCTCGTCCTTTGATGGGTTTTCCATGTTTGGGCTCTGCAACTTTTTTGGGTTTTCCATGTTTGGACTCCGGTCCGTTGTTGGATGTTCCATGTTTGGGTTCTGCTCCTTTGTTGGGTTTTCCATGTTTGGGCTCTGCTCCTTTGTTGGGTTTTCCATGTTTGGGTTCTGGTCCTTTGTTGGGTTTTCCATGTTTGGGTTCTGCTCCGTTGTTGGGTTTTCCATGTTTGGGATCCAGTCCTTTGTTGGGTTTTCCATGTTTGGGATCTAGTCCTTTGTTGGGGTTTCCATGTTTGGGCTCTGCTCCTTTGTTGGGTTTTCCATGTTTGGGTTCTGGTCCTTTGTTGGGTTTTCCATGTTTGGGTTCTGCTCCTTTGTTGGTTTTTCCATTTTTGTGTTCTGGTCCTTTTTTGGGTTTTCCATGTTTGGGATCTAGTCCTTTGTTGGATTTTCCATGTTTGGACTGCGGTCCTTTGTTGGTTTTTCCATGTTTGGGTTCTCGTCCTTTGATGGGTTTTCCATGTTAGGGCTCTGGTCCTTTGTTGGGTTTTCCATGTTTGGGCTCTGTTCCTTTGTTGGGTTTTCCATGTTTGGGATCTAGTCCTCTGTTGGGTTTTCCATGTTTGGGCTCTGGTCCTTTGTTGGGTTTTCCATGTTTGGGCTCTGGTCCATTGTTGGGTTTTCCATGTTTTGGATCTAGTCCTTTGTTGGGTTTTCCATGTTTGGGATCTAGTCCTTTGTTGGGTTTTCCATTTTTGAGTTCTGGTCCTTTGTTGAGTTTTCCATGTTTGGGATCTCGTCCTTTGTTGGGTTTTCCATGTTTGAGCTCTGGTCCTTTGTTGGGGTTTCCATGTTTGGGATCTAGTCCTTTGTTGGGTTTTCCATGTTTGGGCTCTGGTCCTTTGTTGGGTTTTCCATGTTTGGGTTCTGCTCCTTTGTTGGCTTTTCCATGTTTGGGATCCAGTCCTTTGTTGGGGTTTCCATGTTTGGGCTCTGGTCCATTGTTGGGTTTTCCATGTTTGGGATCTCGTCCTTTGTTGGGTTTTCCATGTTTGAGCTCTGGTCCTTTGTTGGGGTTTCCATGTTTGGGATCTAGTCCTTTGTTGGGTTTTCCATGTTTGGGTTCTGGTCCTTTGTTGGGTTTTCCATGTTTGGGTTCTGCTCCTTTGTTGGCTTTTCCATGTTTGGGATCCAGTCCTTTGTTGGGGTTTCCATGTTTGGGCTCTGGTCCATTGTTGGGTTTTCCATGTTTGGGTTCTGGTCCTTTATTGGGTTTTCCATGTTTGGGTTCTGCTCCTTTGTTGGGTTTTCCATGTTTGGGTTCTGGTCCTTTGTTGGGTTTTCCATGTTTGGACTCAGCTCCTTTGTTGGGTTTGCGATGTTTGGGTTCTCTTCCTTTGTTGGGTTTTCCATGTTTGGGCTCGGTTCCTTTGTTGGGTTTTCCATGTTTGGGATCTAGTCCTTCGTTGGGTTTTCCATGTTTGGACTCCGGTCCTTTGTTGGGTTTTCCATGTTTGGGTACTGCTCCTTTGTTGGGTTTTCCATGTTTGTGCTCTGCTCTATTATTGGGTTTTCCATGTTTGGGTTCTGGTCCTTTGTTGGGTTTTGCATGTTAGTGTTCTCGTGCTTTGTTGGGTTTTCCATGTTTGGGCTCCGGTCCTTTGTTGGGTTTTCCATGTTTGGGATCTAGTCCATTGTTGATTTTTCCATGTTTGGACTCCGGTCCTTTGTTGGGTTTTCCATGTTTGGGTTCTGCTCCTTTGTTGGGTTTTCCATGTTTGGGCTCTGCTCTATTATTGGGTTTTCCATGTTTGGGTTCTGGTCCTTTGTTGGGTTTTGCATGTTTGGGCTCTGGTCCTTTGTTGGGTTTTCCATGTTTGGGCTCTGGTCCTTTGTTGGGTTTTCCATGTTTGGGATCTGGTCCTTTGTTGGATTTTCCATGTTTGGACTCCGGTCCTTTGATGGGTTTTCCATGTTTGGGCTCTGCTCCTTTGTTGGGTTTTCCATGTTTGGACTCCGGTCCTTTGTTGGATGTTCCATGTTTGGGTTCTGCTCCTTTGTTGGGTTTTCCATGTTTGGGCTCTGCTCCTTTGTTGGGTTTTCCATGTTTGGGTTCTGGTCCTTGGTTGGGTTTTCCATGTTTGGGTTCTGCTCCTTTGTTGGGTTTTCCATGTTTGGGTTCTGGTCCTTTGTTGGGGTTTCCATGTTTGGGATCTAGTCCTTTGTTGCGTTTTCCATGTTTGGATCTCGTCCTTTGTTGGGTTTTCCATGTTTGGGCTCTGGTCCTTTGTTGGGTTTTCCATTTTTGGGATCTAGTCCTTTGTTGGGTTTTCCATGTTTGGGATCTAGTCGTTTGTTGGGTTATCCATATTTGAGTTCCGGTCCTTTGTTGTGTTTTCCATGTTTGGGATCTCGTCCTTTGTTGGGTTTTCCATGTTTGGGATCTGGTCCTTTGTTGGGTTTTCCATGTTTGGGCTCTGTTCCTTTGTTGGGTTTTCCATGTTTGGGTTCTGGTCCTTTGTTGGGTTTTCCATGTTTGGGTTCTGCTCCTTTGTTGGTTTTTCCATTTTTGGGTTCTGGTCCTTTTTTGGGTTTTCCATGTTTGGGATCTAGTCCTTTGTTGGATTTTCCATGTTTGGACTGCGGTCCTTTGTTGGTTTTTCCATGTTTGGGTTCTCGTCCTTTGATGGGTTTTCCATGTTAGGGCTCTGGTCCTTTGTTGGGTTTTCCATGTTTGGGCTCTGTTCCTTTGTTGGGTTTTCCATGTTTGGGATCTAGTCCTCTGTTGGGTTTTCCATGTTTGGGCTCTGGTCCTTTGTTGGGTTTTCCATGTTTGGGCTCTGGTCCATTGTTGGGTTTTCCATGTTTTGGATCTAGTCCTTTGTTGGGTTTTCCATGTTTGGGATCTAGTCCTTTGTTGGGTTTTCCATTTTTGAGTTCTGGTCCTTTGTTGAGTTTTCCATGTTTGGGATCTCGTCCTTTGTTGGGTTTTCCATGTTTGAGCTCTGGTCCTTTGTTGGGGTTTCCATGTTTGGGATCTAGTCCTTTGTTGGGTTTTCCATGTTTGGGCTCTGGTCCTTTGTTGGGTTTTCCATGTTTGGGTTCTGCTCCTTTGTTGGCTTTTCCATGTTTGGGATCCAGTCCTTTGTTGGGGTTTCCATGTTTGGGCTCTGGTCCATTGTTGGGTTTTCCATGTTTGGGATCTCGTCCTTTGTTGGGTTTTCCATGTTTGAGCTCTGGTCCTTTGTTGGGGTTTCCATGTTTGGGATCTAGTCCTTTGTTGGGTTTTCCATGTTTGGGTTCTGGTCCTTTGTTGGGTTTTCCATGTTTGGGTTCTGCTCCTTTGTTGGCTTTTCCATGTTTGGGATCCAGTCCTTTGTTGGGGTTTCCATGTTTGGGCTCTGGTCCATTGTTGGGTTTTCCATGTTTGGGTTCTGGTCCTTTATTGGGTTTTCCATGTTTGGGTTCTGCTCCTTTGTTGGGTTTTCCATGTTTGGGTTCTGGTCCTTTGTTGGGTTTTCCATGTTTGGGCTCAGCTCCTTTGTTGGGTTTGCGATGTTTGGGTTCTCTTCCTTTGTTGGGTTTTCCATGTTTGGGCTCGGTTCCTTTGTTGGGTTTTCCATGTTTGGGATCTAGTCCTTCGTTGGGTTTTCCATGTTTGGACTCCGGTCCTTTGTTGGGTTTTCCATGTTTGGGTACTGCTCCTTTGTTGGGTTTTCCATGTTTGTGCTCTGCTCTATTATTGGGTTTTCCATGTTTGGGTTCTGGTCCTTTGTTGGGTTTTGCATGTTAGTGTTCTCGTGCTTTGTTGGGTTTTCCATGTTTGGGCTCCGGTCCTTTGTTGGGTTTTCCATGTTTGGGATCTAGTCCATTGTTGATTTTTCCATGTTTGGACTCCGGTCCTTTGTTGGGTTTTCCATGTTTGGGTTCTGCTCCTTTGTTGGGTTTTCCATGTTTGGGCTCTGCTCTATTATTGGGTTTTCCATGTTTGGGTTCTGGTCCTTTGTTGGGTTTTGCATGTTTGGGCTCTGGTCCTTTGTTGGGTTTTCCATGTTTGGGCTCTGGTCCTTTGTTGGGTTTTCCATGTTTGGGATCTGGTCCTTTGTTGGATTTTCCATGTTTGGACTCCGGTCCTTTGATGGGTTTTCCATGTTTGGGCTCTGCTCCTTTGTTGGGTTTTCCATGTTTGGACTCCGGTCCTTTGTTGGATGTTCCATGTTTGGGTTCTGCTCCTTTGTTGGGTTTTCCATGTTTGGGCTCTGCTCCTTTGTTGGGTTTTCCATGTTTGGGTTCTGGTCCTTGGTTGGGTTTTCCATGTTTGGGTTCTGCTCCTTTGTTGGGTTTTCCATGTTTGGGTTCTGGTCCTTTGTTGGGGTTTCCATGTTTGGGATCTAGTCCTTTGTTGCGTTTTCCATGTTTGGATCTCGTCCTTTGTTGGGTTTTCCATGTTTGGGCTCTGGTCCTTTGTTGGGTTTTCCATTTTTGGGATCTAGTCCTTTGTTGGGTTTTCCATGTTTGGGATCTAGTCGTTTGTTGGGTTATCCATATTTGAGTTCCGGTCCTTTGTTGTGTTTTCCATGTTTGGGATCTCGTCCTTTGTTGGGTTTTCCATGTTTGGGATCTGGTCCTTTGTTGGGTTTTCCATGTTTGGGCTCTGTTCCTTTGTTGGGTTTTCCATGTTTGGGATCTAGTCCTCTGTTGGGTTTTCCATGTTTGGGCTCTGGTCCTTTGTTGGGTTTTCCATGTTTGGGCTCTGGTCCTTTGTTGGGTTTTCCGTGTTTGGGCTCTGGTCCATTGTTGGGTTTTCCATGTTTTGGATCTAGTCCTTTGTTGGGTTTTCCATGTTTGGGATCTGCTCCTTTGTTGGTTTTCCATTTTTGAGTTCTGGTCCTTTGTTGAGTTTTCCATGTTTGGGATCTCGTCCTTTGTTGGGTTTTCCATGTTTGGGCTCTGGTCCTTTGTTGGGTTTTCCATGTTTGGGCTCTGGTCCTTTGTTGGGTTTTCCATGTTTGGGCTCTGGTCCTTTGTTGGGTTTTCCATGTTTGGGATCTAGTCCTTTGTTGGGTTTTCCATGTTTGAGCTGGTCCTTTGTTGGGTTTTCCATGTTTGGGTTCTTTTCCTTTGTTGGGTTTTCCATGTTTGGGTTATGGTCCTTTGTTGGGTTTTCCATGTTTGGGCTCTGGTCCTTTGTTGTGTTTTCCATTTTTGGGTTCTGCTCCTTTGTTGGGTTTTCCATGTTTGGGCTCTGCTCCATTGTTGGGTTTTCCATGTTTGGGTTCTGGTCCTTTGTTGGGTTTTCCATGTTTGGGTTCTGCTCCTTTGTTGGGTTTTCCATGTTTGGGCTCTGATCCTTTGTTGGATTTTCCATGTTTGAACTCCGGTCCTTTGTTGGGTTTTCCATGTTTGGGTTCTCGTCCTTTGATGGGTTTTCCATGTTTGGGCTCTGCAACTTTTTTGGGTTTTCCATGTTTGGACTCCGGTCCGTTGTTGGATGTTCCATGTTTGGGTTCTGCTCCTTTGTTGGGTTTTCCATGTTTGGGCTCTGCTCCTTTGTTGGGTTTTCCATGTTTGGGTTCTGGTCCTTTGTTGGGTTTTCCATGTTTGGGTTCTGCTCCGTTGTTGGGTTTTCCATGTTTGGGATCCAGTCCTTTGTTGGGTTTTCCATGTTTGGGATCTAGTCCTTTGTTGGGGTTTCCATGTTTGGGCTCTGCTCCTTTGTTGGGTTTTCCATGTTTGGGTTCTGGTCCTTTGTTGGGTTTTCCATGTTTGGGTTCTGCTCCTTTGTTGGTTTTTCCATTTTTGGGTTCTGGTCCTTTTTTGGGTTTTCCATGTTTGCGATCTAGTCCTTTGTTGGATTTTCCATGTTTGGACTGCGGTCCTTTGTTGGTTTTTCCATGTTTGGGTTCTCGTCCTTTGATGGGTTTTCCATGTTAGGGCTCTGGTCCTTTGTTGGGTTTTCCATGTTTGGGCTCTGTTCCTTTGTTGGGTTTTCCATGTTTGGGATCTAGTCCTCTGTTGGGTTTTCCATGTTTGGGCTCTGGTCCTTTGTTGGGTTTTCCATGTTTGGGCTCTGGTCCATTGTTGGGTTTTCCATGTTTTGGATCTAGTCCTTTGTTGGGTTTTCCATGTTTGGGATCTAGTCCTTTGTTGGGTTTTCCATTTTTGAGTTCTGGTCCTTTGTTGAGTTTTCCATGTTTGGGATCTCGTCCTTTGTTGGGTTTTCCATGTTTGAGCTCTGGTCCTTTGTTGGGGTTTCCATGTTTGGGATCTAGTCCTTTGTTGGGTTTTCCATGTTTGGGCTCTGGTCCTTTGTTGGGTTTTCCATGTTTGGGTTCTGCTCCTTTGTTGGCTTTTCCATGTTTGGGATCCAGTCCTTTGTTGGGGTTTCCATGTTTGGGCTCTGGTCCATTGTTGGGTTTTCCATGTTTGGGATCTCGTCCTTTGTTGGGTTTTCCATGTTTGAGCTCTGGTCCTTTGTTGGGGTTTCCATGTTTGGGATCTAGTCCTTTGTTGGGTTTTCCATGTTTGGGTTCTGGTCCTTTGTTGGGTTTTCCATGTTTGGGTTCTGCTCCTTTGTTGGCTTTTCCATGTTTGGGATCCAGTCCTTTGTTGGGGTTTCCATGTTTGGGCTCTGGTCCATTGTTGGGTTTTCCATGTTTGGGTTCTGGTCCTTTATTGGGTTTTCCATGTTTGGGTTCTGCTCCTTTGTTGGGTTTTCCATGTTTGGGTTCTGGTCCTTTGTTGGGTTTTCCATGTTTGGGCTCAGCTCCTTTGTTGGGTTTGCGATGTTTGGGTTCTCTTCCTTTGTTGGGTTTTCCATGTTTGGGCTCGGTTCCTTTGTTGGGTTTTCCATGTTTGGGATCTAGTCCTTCGTTGGGTTTTCCATGTTTGGACTCCGGTCCTTTGTTGGGTTTTCCATGTTTGGGTACTGCTCCTTTGTTGGGTTTTCCATGTTTGTGCTCTGCTCTATTATTGGGTTTTCCATGTTTGGGTTCTGGTCCTTTGTTGGGTTTTGCATGTTAGTGTTCTCGTGCTTTGTTGGGTTTTCCATGTTTGGGCTCCGGTCCTTTGTTGGGTTTTCCATGTTTGGGATCTAGTCCATTGTTGATTTTTCCATGTTTGGACTCCGGTCCTTTGTTGGGTTTTCCATGTTTGGGTTCTGCTCCTTTGTTGGGTTTTCCATGTTTGGGCTCTGCTCTATTATTGGGTTTTCCATGTTTGGGTTCTGGTCCTTTGTTGGGTTTTGCATGTTTGGGCTCTGGTCCTTTGTTGGGTTTTCCATGTTTGGGCTCTGGTCCTTTGTTGGGTTTTCCATGTTTGGGATCTGGTCCTTTGTTGGATTTTCCATGTTTGGACTCCGGTCCTTTGATGGGTTTTCCATGTTTGGGCTCTGCTCCTTTGTTGGGTTTTCCATGTTTGGACTCCGGTCCTTTGTTGGATGTTCCATGTTTGGGTTCTGCTCCTTTGTTGGGTTTTCCATGTTTGGGCTCTGCTCCTTTGTTGGGTTTTCCATGTTTGGGTTCTGGTCCTTGGTTGGGTTTTCCATGTTTGGGTTCTGCTCCTTTGTTGGGTTTTCCATGTTTGGGTTCTGGTCCTTTGTTGGGGTTTCCATGTTTGGGATCTAGTCCTTTGTTGCGTTTTCCATGTTTGGATCTCGTCCTTTGTTGGGTTTTCCATGTTTGGGCTCTGGTCCTTTGTTGGGTTTTCCATTTTTGGGATCTAGTCCTTTGTTGGGTTTTCCATGTTTGGGATCTAGTCGTTTGTTGGGTTATCCATATTTGAGTTCCGGTCCTTTGTTGTGTTTTCCATGTTTGGGATCTCGTCCTTTGTTGGGTTTTCCATGTTTGGGATCTGGTCCTTTGTTGGGTTTTCCATGTTTGGGCTCTGTTCCTTTGTTGGGTTTTCCATGTTTGGGTTCTGGTCCTTTGTTGGGTTTTCCATGTTTGGGTTCTGCTCCTTTGTTGGTTTTTCCATTTTTGGGTTCTGGTCCTTTTTTGGGTTTTCCATGTTTGGGATCTAGTCCTTTGTTGGATTTTCCATGTTTGGACTGCGGTCCTTTGTTGGTTTTTCCATGTTTGGGTTCTCGTCCTTTGATGGGTTTTCCATGTTAGGGCTCTGGTCCTTTGTTGGGTTTTCCATGTTTGGGCTCTGTTCCTTTGTTGGGTTTTCCATGTTTGGGATCTAGTCCTCTGTTGGGTTTTCCATGTTTGGGCTCTGGTCCTTTGTTGGGTTTTCCATGTTTGGGCTCTGGTCCATTGTTGGGTTTTCCATGTTTTGGATCTAGTCCTTTGTTGGGTTTTCCATGTTTGGGATCTAGTCCTTTGTTGGGTTTTCCATTTTTGAGTTCTGGTCCTTTGTTGAGTTTTCCATGTTTGGGATCTCGTCCTTTGTTGGGTTTTCCATGTTTGAGCTCTGGTCCTTTGTTGGGGTTTCCATGTTTGGGATCTAGTCCTTTGTTGGGTTTTCCATGTTTGGGCTCTGGTCCTTTGTTGGGTTTTCCATGTTTGGGTTCTGCTCCTTTGTTGGCTTTTCCATGTTTGGGATCCAGTCCTTTGTTGGGGTTTCCATGTTTGGGCTCTGGTCCATTGTTGGGTTTTCCATGTTTGGGATCTCGTCCTTTGTTGGGTTTTCCATGTTTGAGCTCTGGTCCTTTGTTGGGGTTTCCATGTTTGGGATCTAGTCCTTTGTTGGGTTTTCCATGTTTGGGTTCTGGTCCTTTGTTGGGTTTTCCATGTTTGGGTTCTGCTCCTTTGTTGGCTTTTCCATGTTTGGGATCCAGTCCTTTGTTGGGGTTTCCATGTTTGGGCTCTGGTCCATTGTTGGGTTTTCCATGTTTGGGTTCTGGTCCTTTATTGGGTTTTCCATGTTTGGGTTCTGCTCCTTTGTTGGGTTTTCCATGTTTGGGTTCTGGTCCTTTGTTGGGTTTTCCATGTTTGGGCTCAGCTCCTTTGTTGGGTTTGCGATGTTTGGGTTCTCTTCCTTTGTTGGGTTTTCCATGTTTGGGCTCGGTTCCTTTGTTGGGTTTTCCATGTTTGGGATCTAGTCCTTCGTTGGGTTTTCCATGTTTGGACTCCGGTCCTTTGTTGGGTTTTCCATGTTTGGGTACTGCTCCTTTGTTGGGTTTTCCATGTTTGTGCTCTGCTCTATTATTGGGTTTTCCATGTTTGGGTTCTGGTCCTTTGTTGGGTTTTGCATGTTAGTGTTCTCGTGCTTTGTTGGGTTTTCCATGTTTGGGCTCCGGTCCTTTGTTGGGTTTTCCATGTTTGGGATCTAGTCCATTGTTGATTTTTCCATGTTTGGACTCCGGTCCTTTGTTGGGTTTTCCATGTTTGGGTTCTGCTCCTTTGTTGGGTTTTCCATGTTTGGGCTCTGCTCTATTATTGGGTTTTCCATGTTTGGGTTCTGGTCCTTTGTTGGGTTTTGCATGTTTGGGCTCTGGTCCTTTGTTGGGTTTTCCATGTTTGGGCTCTGGTCCTTTGTTGGGTTTTCCATGTTTGGGATCTGGTCCTTTGTTGGATTTTCCATGTTTGGACTCCGGTCCTTTGATGGGTTTTCCATGTTTGGGCTCTGCTCCTTTGTTGGGTTTTCCATGTTTGGACTCCGGTCCTTTGTTGGATGTTCCATGTTTGGGTTCTGCTCCTTTGTTGGGTTTTCCATGTTTGGGCTCTGCTCCTTTGTTGGGTTTTCCATGTTTGGGTTCTGGTCCTTGGTTGGGTTTTCCATGTTTGGGTTCTGCTCCTTTGTTGGGTTTTCCATGTTTGGGTTCTGGTCCTTTGTTGGGGTTTCCATGTTTGGGATCTAGTCCTTTGTTGCGTTTTCCATGTTTGGATCTCGTCCTTTGTTGGGTTTTCCATGTTTGGGCTCTGGTCCTTTGTTGGGTTTTCCATTTTTGGGATCTAGTCCTTTGTTGGGTTTTCCATGTTTGGGATCTAGTCGTTTGTTGGGTTATCCATATTTGAGTTCCGGTCCTTTGTTGTGTTTTCCATGTTTGGGATCTCGTCCTTTGTTGGGTTTTCCATGTTTGGGATCTGGTCCTTTGTTGGGTTTTCCATGTTTGGGCTCTGTTCCTTTGTTGGGTTTTCCATGTTTGGGATCTAGTCCTCTGTTGGGTTTTCCATGTTTGGGCTCTGGTCCTTTGTTGGGTTTTCCATGTTTGGGCTCTGGTCCTTTGTTGGGTTTTCCGTGTTTGGGCTCTGGTCCATTGTTGGGTTTTCCATGTTTTGGATCTAGTCCTTTGTTGGGTTTTCCATGTTTGGGATCTGCTCCTTTGTTGGTTTTCCATTTTTGAGTTCTGGTCCTTTGTTGAGTTTTCCATGTTTGGGATCTCGTCCTTTGTTGGGTTTTCCATGTTTGGGCTCTGGTCCTTTGTTGGGTTTTCCATGTTTGGGCTCTGGTCCTTTGTTGGGTTTTCCATGTTTGGGCTCTGGTCCTTTGTTGGGTTTTCCATGTTTGGGATCTCGTCCTTTGTTGGATTTTCCATGTTTGGGCTCTGGTCCTTTGTTGGGTTTTCCATGTTTGGGCACTGGTCCTTTGTTGGGTTTGCCATGTTTGGGCTCTGGTCCTTTGTTGGCTTTTCCATGTTTGGGCTCTGGTCCTTTGTTGGGTTTTCCATGTTTGGGATCTAGTCCTTTGTTGGGTTTTCCATGTTTGAGCTGGTCCTTTGTTGGGTTTTCCATGTTTGGGTTCTGGTCCTTTGTTGGGTTTTCCATGTTTGGGTTATGGTCCTTTGTTGGGTTTTCCATGTTTGGGCTCTGGTCCTTTGTTGTGTTTTCCATTTTTGGGTTCTGCTCCTTTGTTGGGTTTTCCATGTTTGGGCTCTGCTCCTTTGTTGGGTTTTCCATGTTTGGGCTCTGGTCCTTTGTTGGGTTTTCCATGTTTGGGTTCTGCTCCTTTGTTGGGTTTTCCATGTTTGGGCTCTGGTCCTTTGTTGGGTTTTCCATGTTTGGACTCCGGTCCTTTGTTGGGTTTTCCATGTTTGGGTTCTGCTCCTTTGTTGGGTTTTCCATGTTTGGGATCTCGTCCTTTGTTGGGTTTTCCATGTTTGGGCTCTGGTCCTTTGTTGGGTTTTCCCTGTTTGGGCTCTGCTCCTTTGTTGGGTTTTCCTTGTTTGGACTCCGGTCCGTTGTTGGATGTTCCATGTTTGGGTTCTGCTCCTTTGTTGGGTTTTCCATGTTTGGGCTCTGCTCCGTTGTTGGGTTTTCCATGTTTGGGTTCTGGTCCTTTGTTGGGTTTTCCATGTTTGGGTTCTGCTCCGTTGTTGGGTTTTCCATGTTTGGGATCCAGTCCTTTGTTGGGGTTTCCATGTTTGGGCTCTGGTCCTTTGTTGGGTTTTCCATGTTTGGGATCTAGTCCTTTGTTGGGGTTTCCATGTTTGGGCTCTGCTCCTTTGTTGGGTTTTCCATGTTTGGGTTCTGGTCCTTTGTTGGGTTTTCCATGTTTGGGTTCTGCTCCTTTGTTGGTTTTTCCATTTTTGGGTTCTGGTCCTTTGTTGGGTTTTCCATGTTTGGGGTCAGCTCCTTTGTTGGGTTTTCCATGTTTGGGATCTAGTCCTTTGTTGGGTTTTCCATGTTTGGGCTCTGTTCCTTTGTTGGGTTTTCCATGTTTGGACTCCGATCCTTTGTTGGGTTTTCCATGTTTGGGTACTGCTCCTTTGTTGGGTTTTCCATGTTTGGGCTCTGCTCTATTATTGGGTTTTCCATGTTTGGGTTCTGGTCCTTTGTTGCGTTTTCCATGTTTGGGCTCTGGTCCTTTGTTGGGTTTTCCATGTTTGGGCTCTGGTCCTTTGTTGGGTTTTCCATGATTGGGATCTAGTCCTTTGTTGGATTTTCCATGTTTGGACTCCCGTCCTTTGTTGGGCTTTCCATGTTTGGTTTCTCGTCCTATGATGGGTTTTCCATGTTTGGGCTCTGCTCCTTTGTTGGGTTTTCCATGTTTGGACTCCGGTCCTTTGTTGGATGTTCCATGTTTGGGTTCTGCTCCTTTGTTGGGTTTTCCATATTTGGGCTCTGCTCCTTTGTTGGGTTTTCCATGTTTGGGTTCTGGTCCTTTGTTGGGTTTTCCATGTTTGGGTTCTGCTCCTTTGTTGGGTTTTCCATGTTTTGGATCCAGTCCTTTGTTGGGGTTTCCATGTTTGGGCTCTGGTCCTTTGTTGGGTTTTCCATGTTTGGGATCTGGTCCTTTGTTGGGTTTTCCATGTTTGGGATCTCATCCTTTGTTGGATTTTCCATATTTGAGTTCTGGTCCTTTGTTGGGTTTTCCATGTTTGGGTTCTGCTCCTTTGTTGGGTTTTCCATGTTTGGGCGAAGCTCCTTTGCTGGGTTTTCCATGTTTGGGTTCTGGTCCTTTGTTGGGTTTTCCATGTTTGGGTTCTGCTCCTTTGTTGGGTTTTCCATGTTTGGGATCTGCTCCTTTGTTGGGTTATCCATGTTTGGGTTCTCGTCTTTTGTTGGGTGTTCCATGTTTGGGATCCAGTTCTTTGTTGGGTTTGCCCTGTTTGGGCTCTGGTCCTTTGTTTGCTTTTCCATGTTTGGGCTCTGGTCCTTTGTTGGGTTTTCCATGTTTGGGATCTAGTCCTTCGTTGGATTTTCCATGTTTGGACTCTGCTCCTTTGTTGGGTTTTCCATGTTTGGGTTCTGGTCCTTTGTTGGGTTTTCCATGTTTGGGTTCTGCTCCTTTGTTGGGTTTTCCATGTTTGGGATCCAGTCCTTTGTTGGGGTTTCCATGTTTGGGCTCTGGTCCTGTGTTGGGTTTTCCATGCTTGGGATCTAGTCCTTTGTTGGGTTTTCCATGTTTGGGCTCTGCTCCTTTGTTGGGTTTTCCGTGTTTGGGCTCTGGTCCTTTGTTGGGTTTTCCATGTTTGGGTTCTGCTCCTTTGTTGGGTTTTCCATGTTTGGGTTCTGGTCCTTTGTTGGGTTTTCCATGTTTGGGCTCAGCTCCTTTGTTGGGTTTTCCATGTTTGGGTTCTCGTCCTTTGTTGGGTTTTCCATGTTTGGGCTCTGTTCCTTTGTTGGGTTTTCCATGTTTGGGATCTAGTCCTTCGTTGGGTTTTCCAAGTTTGGACTCCGGTCCTTTGTTGGGTTTTCCATATTTGGGTTCTGCTCCTTTGTTGGGTTTTCCATGTTTGGGCTCTGCTCTATTATTGGGTTTTCCATGTTTGGGTTCTGGTCCTTTGTTGGGTTTTCCATGTTTGGGCTCTGGTCATTTGTTGGGTTTTCCATGTTTGGGCTCTGGTCCTTTGTTGGGTTTTCCATGTTTGGGATCTAGTCCTCTGCAGGATTTTCCATGTTTGGACTCCCATCGTTTGTTGGGTTTTCCATGTTTGGTTTCTCGTCCTTTGATGGGTTTTCCATGTTTGGGCTCTGTTCCTTTGTTGGGTTTTCCATGTTTGGGTTCTCGTCCTTTTTTGGGTTTTCCATGTTTGGACTCCGGTCCTTTGATGGGTTTTCCATGTTTGGGCTCTGCTCCTTTGTTGGGTTTTCCATGTTTGGACTCCGGTCCTTTGTTGGATGTTCCATGTTTGGGTTCTGCTCCTTTGTTGGGTTTTCCATGTTTGGGCTCTGCTCCTTTGTTGGGTTTTCCATGTTTGGGCTCTGCTCCTTTGTTGGGTTTTCCATGTTTGGGTTCTGGTCCTTTGTTGGGTTTTCCATGTTTGGGTTCTGCTCCTTTGTTGGCTTTTCCATGTTTGGGATCCAGTCCTTTGTTGGGGTTTCCATGTTTGGGCTCTGGTCCATTGTTGGGTTTTCCATATTTGGGTTCTGCTCCTTTGTTGGGTTTTCCATGTTTGGGCTCTGCTCTATTATTGGGTTTTCCATGTTTGGGTTCTGGTCCTTTGTTGGGTTTTCCATGTTTGGGCTCTGGTCCTTTGTTGGGTTTTCCATGTTTGGGCTCTGGTCCTTTGTTGGGTTTTCCATGTTTGGGATCTAGTCCTCTGCAGGATTTTCCATGTTTGGACTCCCATCGTTTGTTGGGTTTTCCATGTTTGGTTTCTCGTCCTTTGATGGGTTTTCCATGTTTGGGCTCTGTTCCTTTGTTGGGTTTTCCATGTTTGGGTTCTCGTCCTTTTTTGGGTTTTCCATGTTTGGACTCCGGTCCTTTGATGGGTTTTCCATGTTTGGGCTCTGCTCCTTTGTTGGGTTTTCCATGTTTGGACTCCGGTCCTTTGTTGGATGTTCCATGTTTGGGTTCTGCTCCTTTGTTGGGTTTTCCATGTTTGGGCTCTGCTCCTTTGTTGGGTTTTCCATGTTTGGGCTCTGCTCCTTTGTTGGGTTTTCCATGTTTGGGTTCTGGTCCTTTGTTGGGTTTTCCATGTTTGGGTTCTGCTCCTTTGTTGGCTTTTCCATGTTTGGGATCCAGTCCTTTGTTGGGGTTTCCATGTTTGGGCTCTGGTCCATTGTTGGGTTTTCCATGTTTGGGTTCTGGTCCTTTATTGGGTTTTCCATGTTTGGGTTCTGCTCCTTTGTTGGGTTTTCCATGTTTGGGTTCTGGTCCTTTGTTGGGTTTTCCATGTTTGGGCTCAGCTCCTTTGTTGGGTTTGCGATGTTTGGGTTATCTTCCTTTGTTGGGTTTTCCATGTTTGGGCTCGGTTCCTTTGTTGGGTTTTCCATGTTTGGGCTCTGGTCCTTTGTTGGGTTTTCCATGTTTGGGATCTCGTCCTTTGTTGGGTTTTCCATGTTTGGGATCTAGTCCTTTATTGGGTTTTCCATGTATGGGCTCTGGTCCTTTGTTGGGTTTTCCATGTTTGGGCTCTGGTCCTTTGTTGGGTTTTCCATGTTTGGGATCTCGTCCTTTGTTGGATTTTCCATGTTTGGGCTCTGGTCCTTTGTTGGGTTTTCCATGTTTGGGCTCTGGTCCTTTGTTGGGTTTGCCATGTTTGGGATCTAGTCCTTCGTTGGGTTTTCCATGTTTGAGCTGTTCCTTTGTTGGGTTTTCCATGTTTGGGTTCTGGTCCTTTGTTGGGTTTTCCATGTTTGGGTTATGGTCCTTTGTTGGGTTTTCCATGTTTGGGCTCTGGTCCTTTGTTGGGTTTTCCATGTTTGGGTTCTGCTCCTTTGTTGGGTTTTCCATATTTGGGATCTAGTCGTTTGTTGGGTTTTCCATGTTTGGGCTCTGCTCCTTTGTTGGGTTTTCCATGTTTGGGTTCTGGTCCTTTGTTGGGTTTTCCATGTTTGGGTTCTGCTCCTTTGTTGTGTTTTCCATGTTTGGGTTCTGGTCCTTTGTTGGGTTTTCCATGTTTGGGCTCAGCTCCTTTGTTGGTTTTTCCATGTTTGGGTTCTCGTCCTTTGTTGGGTTTTCCATGTTTGGGCTCTGTTCCTTTGTTGCGTTTTCCATGTTTGGGATCTAGTCCTTCATTGGGTTTTCCATGTTTGGACTCTGGTTCTGTGTTGGGTTTTCCATGTTTGGGTTCTGGTCCTTTGTTGGGTTTTCCATGTTTGGGCTCTGGTCCTTTGTTGGGTTTTCCATGTTTGGGTTCTGCTCCTTTGTTGGCTTTTCCATGTTTGGGATCCAGTCCTTTGTTGGGGTTTCCATGTTTGGGCTCTGGTCCATTGTTGGGTTTTCCATGTTTGGGATCTCGTCCTTTGTTGGGTTTTCCATGTTTGAGCTCTGGTCCTTTGTTGGGGTTTCCATGTTTGGGATCTAGTCCTTTGTTGGGTTTTCCATGTTTGGGTTCTGGTCCTTTGTTGGGTTTTCCATGTTTGGGTTCTGCTCCTTTGTTGGCTTTTCCATGTTTGGGATCCAGTCCTTTGTTGGGGTTTCCATGTTTGGGCTCTGGTCCATTGTTGGGTTTTCCATGTTTGGGTTCTGGTCCTTTATTGGGTTTTCCATGTTTGGGTTCTGCTCCTTTGTTGGGTTTTCCATGTTTGGGTTCTGGTCCTTTGTTGGGTTTTCCATGTTTGGGCTCAGCTCCTTTGTTGGGTTTGCGATGTTTGGGTTCTCTTCCTTTGTTGGGTTTTCCATGTTTGGGCTCGGTTCCTTTGTTGGGTTTTCCATGTTTGGGATCTAGTCCTTCGTTGGGTTTTCCATGTTTGGACTCCGGTCCTTTGTTGGGTTTTCCATGTTTGGGTACTGCTCCTTTGTTGGGTTTTCCATGTTTGGGCTCTGCTCTATTATTGGGTTTTCCATGTTTGGGTTCTGGTCCTTTGTTGGGTTTTGCATGTTAGTGTTCTCGTGCTTTGTTGGGTTTTCCATGTTTGGGCTCCGGTCCTTTGTTGGGTTTTCCATGTTTGGGATCTAGTCCATTGTTGATTTTTCCATGTTTGGACTCCGGTCCTTTGTTGGGTTTTCCATGTTTGGGTTCTGCTCCTTTGTTGGGTTTTCCATGTTTGGGCTCTGCTCTATTATTGGGTTTTCCATGTTTGGGTTCTGGTCCTTTGTTGGGTTTTGCATGTTTGGGCTCTGGTCCTTTGTTGGGTTTTCCATGTTTGGGCTCTGGTCCTTTGTTGGGTTTTCCATGTTTGGGATCTGGTCCTTTGTTGGATTTTCCATGTTTGGACTCCGGTCCTTTGATGGGTTTTCCATGTTTGGGCTCTGCTCCTTTGTTGGGTTTTCCATGTTTGGACTCCGGTCCTTTGTTGGATGTTCCATGTTTGGGTTCTGCTCCTTTGTTGGGTTTTCCATGTTTGGGCTCTGCTCCTTTGTTGGGTTTTCCATGTTTGGGTTCTGGTCCTTGGTTGGGTTTTCCATGTTTGGGTTCTGCTCCTTTGTTGGGTTTTCCATGTTTGGGTTCTGGTCCTTTGTTGGGGTTTCCATGTTTGGGATCTAGTCCTTTGTTGCGTTTTCCATGTTTGGATCTCGTCCTTTGTTGGGTTTTCCATGTTTGGGCTCTGGTCCTTTGTTGGGTTTTCCATTTTTGGGATCTAGTCCTTTGTTGGGTTTTCCATGTTTGGGATCTAGTCGTTTGTTGGGTTATCCATATTTGAGTTCCGGTCCTTTGTTGTGTTTTCCATGTTTGGGATCTCGTCCTTTGTTGGGTTTTCCATGTTTGGGATCTGGTCCTTTGTTGGGTTTTCCATGTTTGGGCTCTGTTCCTTTGTTGGGTTTTCCATGTTTGGGATCTAGTCCTTTGTTGGGTTTTCCATGTTTGGGCTCTGGTCCTTTGTTGGGTTTTCCATGTTTGGGCTCTGGTCCTTTGTTGGGTTTTCCGTGTTTGGGCTCTGGTCCATTGTTGGGTTTTCCATGTTTTGGATCTAGTCCTTTGTTGGGTTTTCCATGTTTGGGATCTGCTCCTTTGTTGGTTTTCCATTTTTGAGTTCTGGTCCTTTGTTGAGTTTTCCATGTTTGGGATCTCGTCCTTTGTTGGGTTTTCCATGTTTGGGCTCTGGTCCTTTGTTGGGTTTTCCATGTTTGGGCTCTGGTCCTTTGTTGGGTTTTCCATGTTTGGGCTCTGGTCCTTTGTTGGGTTTTCCATGTTTGGGATCTCGTCCTTTGTTGGATTTTCCATGTTTGGGCTCTGGTCCTTTGTTGGGTTTTCCATGTTTGGGCACTGGTCCTTTGTTGGGTTTGCCATGTTTGGGCTCTGGTCCTTTGTTGGCTTTTCCATGTTTGGGCTCTGGTCCTTTGTTGGGTTTTCCATGTTTGGGATCTAGTCCTTTGTTGGGTTTTCCATGTTTGAGCTGGTCCTTTGTTGGGTTTTCCATGTTTGGGTTCTGGTCCTTTGTTGGGTTTTCCATGTTTGGGTTATGGTCCTTTGTTGGGTTTTCCATGTTTGGGCTCTGGTCCTTTGTTGTGTTTTCCATTTTTGGGTTCTGCTCCTTTGTTGGGTTTTCCATGTTTGGGCTCCGCTCCTTTGTTGGGTTTTCCATGTTTGGGCTCTGGTCCTTTGTTGGGTTTTCCATGTTTGGGTTCTGCTCCTTTGTTGGGTTTTCCATGTTTGGGCTCTGGTCCTTTGTTGGGTTTTCCATGTTTGGACTCCGGTCCTTTGTTGGGTTTTCCATGTTTGGGTTCTGCTCCTTTGTTGGGTTTTCCATGTTTGGGATCTCGTCCTTTGTTGGGTTTTCCATGTTTGGGCTCTGGTCCTTTGTTGGGTTTTCCCTGTTTGGGCTCTGCTCCTTTGTTGGGTTTTCCTTGTTTGGACTCCGGTCCGTTGTTGGATGTTCCATGTTTGGGTTCTGCTCCTTTGTTGGGTTTTCCATGTTTGGGCTCTGCTCCGTTGTTGGGTTTTCCATGTTTGGGTTCTGGTCCTTTGTTGGGTTTTCCATGTTTGGGTTCTGCTCCGTTGTTGGGTTTTCCATGTTTGGGATCCAGTCCTTTGTTGGGGTTTCCATGTTTGGGCTCTGGTCCTTTGTTGGGTTTTCTATGTTTGGGATCTAGTCCTTTGTTGGGGTTTCCATGTTTGGGCTCTGCTCCTTTGTTGGGTTTTCCATGTTTGGGTTCTGGTCCTTTGTTGGGTTTTCCATGTTTGGGTTCTGCTCCTTTGTTGGTTTTTCCATTTTTGGGTTCTGGTCCTTTGTTGGGTTTTCCATGTTTGGGGTCAGCTCCTTTGTTGGGTTTTCCATGTTTGGGATCTAGTCCTTTGTTGGGTTTTCCATGTTTGGGCTCTGTTCCTTTGTTGGGTTTTCCATGTTTGGACTCCGATCCTTTGTTGGGTTTTCCATGTTTGGGTACTGCTCCTTTGTTGGGTTTTCCATGTTTGGGCTCTGCTCTATTATTGGGTTTTCCATGTTTGGGTTCTGGTCCTTTGTTGGGTTTTCCATGTTTGGGCTCTGGTCCTTTGTTGGGTTTTCCATGTTTGGGCTCTGGTCCTTTGTTGGGTTTTCCATGATTGGGATCTAGTCCTTTGTTGGATTTTCCATGTTTGGACTCCCGTCCTTTGTTGGGCTTTCCATGTTTGGTTTCTCGTCCTTTGATGGGTTTTCCATGTTTGGGCTCTGCTCCTTTGTTGGGTTTTCCATGTTTGGACTCCGGTCCTTTGTTGGATGTTCCATGTTTGGGTTCTGCTCCTTTGTTGGGTTTTCCATATTTGGGCTCTGCTCCTTTGTTGGGTTTTCCATGTTTGGGTTCTGGTCCTTTGTTGGGTTTTCCATGTTTGGGTTCTGCTCCTTTGTTGGGTTTTCCATGTTTGGGATCCAGTCCTTTGTTGGGGTTTCCATGTTTGGGCTCTGGTCCTTTGTTGGGTTTTCCATGTTTGGGATCTGGTCCTTTGTTGGGTTTTCCATGTTTGGGATCTCATCCTTTGTTGGATTTTCCATATTTGAGTTCTGGTCCTTTGTTGGGTTTTCCATGTTTGGGTTCTGCTCCTTTGTTGGGTTTTCCATGTTTGGGCGAAGCTCCTTTGCTGGGTTTTCCATGTTTGGGTTCTGGTCCTTTGTTGGGTTTTCCATGTTTGGGTTCTGCTCCTTTGTTGGGTTTTCCATGTTTGGGATCTGCTCCTTTGTTGGGTTATCCATGTTTGGGTTCTCGTCTTTTGTTGGGTGTTCCATGTTTGGGATCCAGTTCTTTGTTGGGTTTGCCCTGTTTGGGCTCTGGTCCTTTGTTTGCTTTTCCATGTTTGGGCTCTGGTCCTTTGTTGGGTTTTCCATGTTTGGGATCTAGTCCTTCGTTGGATTTTCCATGTTTGGACTCTGGTCCTTTGTTGGGTTTTCCATGTTTGGGTTCTGGTCCTTTGTTGGGTTTTCCATGTTTGGGTTCTGCTCCTTTGTTGGGTTTTCCATGTTTGGGATCCAGTCCTTTGTTGGGGTTTCCATGTTTGGGCTCTGGTCCTGTGTTGGGTTTTCCATGCTTGGGATCTAGTCCTTTGTTGGGTTTTCCATGTTTGGGCTCTGCTCCTTTGTTGGGTTTTCCATGTTTGGGCTCTGGTCCTTTGTTGGGTTTTCCATGTTTGGGTTCTGCTCCTTTGTTGGGTTTTCCATGTTTGGGTTCTGGTCCTTTGTTGGGTTTTCCATGTTTGGGCTCAGCTCCTTTGTTGGGTTTTCCATGTTTGGGTTCTCGTCCTTTGTTGGGTTTTCCATGTTTGGGCTCTGTTCCTTTGTTGGGTTTTCCATGTTTGGGATCTAGTCCTTCGTTGGGTTTTCCAAGTTTGGACTCCGGTCCTTTGTTGGGTTTTCCATATTTGGGTTCTGCTCCTTTGTTGTGTTTTCCATCTTTGGGCTCTGCTCTATTATTGGGTTTTCCATGTTTGGGTTCTGGTCCTTTGTTGGGTTTTCCATGTTTGGGCTCTGGTCCTTTGTTGGGTTTTCCATGTTTGGGCTCTGGTCCTTTGTTGGGTTTTCCATGTTTGGGATCTAGTGCTCTGCAGGATTTTCCATGTTTGGACTCCCATCGTTTGTTGGGTTTTCCATGTTTGGTTTCTCGTCCTTTGATGGGTTTTCCATGTTTGGGCTCTGTTCCTTTGTTGGGTTTTCCATGTTTGGGTTCTCGTCCTTTTTTGGGTTTTCCATGTTTGGACTCCGGTCCTTTGATGGGTTTTCCATGTTTGGGCTCTGCTCCTTTGTTGGGTTTTCCATGTTTGGACTCCGGTCCTTTGTTGGATGTTCCATGTTTGGGTTCTGCTCCTTTGTTGGGTTTTCCATGTTTGGGCTCTGCTCCTTTGTTGGGTTTTCCATGTTTGGGCTCTGCTCCTTTGTTGGGTTTTCCATGTTTGGGTTCTGGTCCTTTGTTGGGTTTTCCATGTTTGGGTTCTGCTCCTTTGTTGGCTTTTCCATGTTTGGGATCCAGTCCTTTGTTGGGGTTTCCATGTTTGGGCTCTGGTCCATTGTTGGGTTTTCCATATTTGGGTTCTGCTCCTTTGTTGGGTATTCCATGTTTGGGCTCTGCTCTATTATTGGGTTTTCCATGTTTGGGTTCTGGTCCTTTGTTGGGTTTTCCATGTTTGGGCTCTGGTCCTTTGTTGGGTTTTCCATGTTTGGGCTCTGGTCCTTTGTTGGGTTTTCCATGTTTGGGATCTAGTCCTCTGCAGGACTTTCCATGTTTGGACTCCCATCGTTTGTTGGGTTTTCCATGTTTGGTTTCTCGTCCTTTGATGGGTTTTCCATGTTTGGGCTCTGTTCCTTTGTTGGGTTTTCCATGTTTGGGTTCTCGTCCTTTTTTGGGTTTTCCATGTTTGGACTCCGGTCCTTTGATGGGTTTTCCATGTTTGGGCTCTGCTCCTTTGTTGGGTTTTCCATGTTTGGACTCCGGTCCTTTGTTGGATGTTCCATGTTTGGGTTCTGCTCCTTTGTTGGGTTTTCCATGTTTGGGCTCTGCTCCTTTGTTGGGTTTTCCATGTTTGGGCTCTGCTCCTTTGTTGGGTTTTCCATGTTTGGGTTCTGGTCCTTTGTTGGGTTTTCCATGTTTGGGTTCTGCTCCTTTGTTGGCTTTTCCATGTTTGGGATCCAGTCCTTTGTTGGGGTTTCCATGTTTGGGCTCTGGTCCATTGTTGGGTTTTCCATGTTTGGGTTCTGGTCCTTTATTGGGTTTTCCATGTTTGGGTTCTGCTCCTTTGTTGGGTTTTCCATGTTTGGGTTCTGGTCCTTTGTTGGGTTTTCCATGTTTGGGCTCAGCTCCTTTGTTGGGTTTGCGATGTTTGGGTTCTCTTCCTTTGTTGGGTTTTCCATGTTTGGGCTCGGTTCCTTTGTTGGGTTTTCCATGTTTGGGCTCTGGTCCTTTGTTGGGTTTTCCATGTTTGGGATCTCGTCCTTTGTTGGGTTTTCCATGTTTGGGATCTAGTCCTTTATTGGGTTTTCCATGTTTGGGCTCTGGTCCTTTGTTGGGTTTTCCATGTTTGGGCTCTGGTCCTTTGTTGGGTTTTCCATGTTTGGGATCTCGTCCTTTGTTGGATTTTCCATGTTTGGGCTCTGGTCCTTTGTTGGGTTTTCCATGTTTGGGCTCTGGTCCTTTGTTGGGTTTGCCATGTTTGGGATCTAGTCCTTTGTTGGGTTTTCCATGTTTGAGCTGTTCCTTTGTTGGGTTTTCCATGTTTGGGTTCTGGTCCTTTGTTGGGTTTTCCATGTTTGGGTTATGGTCCTTTGTTGGGTTTTCCATGTTTGGGCTCTGGTCCTTTGTTGGGTTTTCCATGTTTGGGTTCTGCTCCTTTGTTGGGTTTTCCATGTTTGGGATCTAGTCGTTTGTTGGGTTTTCCATGTTTGGGCTCTGCTCCTTTGTTGGGTTTTCCATGTTTGGGTTCTTGTCCTTTGTTGGGTTTTCCATGTTTGGGTTCTGCTCCTTTGTTGTGTTTTCCATGTTTGGGTTCTGGTCCTTTGTTGGGTTTTCCATGTTTGGGCTCAGCTCCTTTGTTGGTTTTTCCATGTTTGGGTTCTCGTCCTTTGTTGGGTTTTCCATGTTTGGGCTCTGTTCCTTTGTTGCGTTTTCCATGTTTGGGATCTAGTCCTTCATTGGGTTTTCCATGTTTGGACTCTGGTTCTGTGTTGGGTTTTCCATGTTTGGGTTCTGGTCCTTTGTTGGGTTTTCCATGTTTGGGTTCTGCTCCTTTGTTGGGTTTTCCATGTTTGGGATCCAGTCCTTTGTTGGGGTTTCCATGTTTGGGCTCTGGTCCTGTGTTGGGTTTTCCATGTTTGGGATCTAGTCCTTTGTTGTGTTTTCCATGTTTGGGCTCTGCTCCTTTGTTGGGTTTTCCATGTTTGGGCTCTGGTCCTTTGTTGGGTTTTGCATGTTTGGGTTCTGCTCCTTTGTTGGGTTTTCCATGTTTGGGTTCTGGTCCTTTGTTGGGTTTTCCATGTTTGGGCTCAGCTCCTTTGTTGGGTTTTCCATGTTTGGGTTTTCGTCCTTTGTTGGGTTTTCCATGTTTGGGCTCTGTTCCTTTGTTGGGTTTTCCATGTTTGGGATCTAGTCCTTCGCTGGGTTTTCCATGTTTGGACTCCGGTCCTTTGTAGGGTTTTCCATATTTGGGTTCTGCTCCTTTGTTGCGTTTTCCATGTTTGGGCTCTGCTCTATTATTGGGTTTTCCATGTTTGGGTTCTGGTCCTTTGTTGGGTTTTCCATGTTTGGGCTCTGGTCCTTTGTTGGGTTTTCCATGTTTGGGCTCTGGTCCTTTGTTGGGTTTTCCATGTTTGGGATCTAGTCCTTTGCTGGATTTTCCATGTTTGGACTCCCATCGTTTGTTGGGTTTTCCATGTTTGGTTTCTCGTCCTTTGATGGGTTTTCCATGTTTGGGCTCTGCTCCTTTGTTGGGTTTTCCATGTTTGGGTTCTGGTCCTTTGTTGGGTTTTCCATGTTTGGGTTCTCGTCCTTTGTTGGGTTTTCCATGTTTGGACTCCGGTCCTTTGATGGGTTTTCCATGTTTGGGCTCTGCTCCTTTGTTGGGTTTTCCATGTTTGGACTCCGGTCCTTTGTTGGGTTTTCCATGTTTGGGCTCTGCTCCTTTGTTGGGTTTTCCATGTTTGGGCTCAGCTCCTTTGTTGGTTTTTCCATGTTTGGGTTCTCGTCCTTTGTTGGGTTTTCCATGTTTGGGCTCTGTTCCTTTGTTGCGTTTTCCATGTTTGGGATCTAGTCCTTCATTGGGTTTTCCATTTTTGGACTCTGGTTCTGTGTTGGGTTTTCCATGTTTGGGTTCTGGTCCTTTGTTGGGTTTTCCATGTTTGGGTTCTGCTCCTTTGTTGGGTTTTCCATGTTTGGGATCCAGTCCTTTGTTGGGGTTTCCATGTTTGGGCTCTGGTCCTGTGTTGGGTTTTCCATGTTTGGGATCTAGTCCTTTGTTGTGTTTTCCATGTTTGGGCTCTGCTCCTTTGTTGGGTTTTCCATGTTTGGGCTCTGGTCCTTTGTTGGGTTTTGCATGTTTGGGTTCTGCTCCTTTGTTGGGTTTTCCATGTTTGGGTTCTGGTCCTTTGTTGGGTTTTCCATGTTTGGGCTCAGCTCCTTTGTTGGGTTTTCCATGTTTGGGTTTTCGTCCTTTGTTGGGTTTTCCATGTTTGGGCTCTGTTCCTTTGTTGGGTTTTCCATGTTTGGGATCTAGTCCTTCGTTGGGTTTTCCATGTTTGGACTCCGGTCCTTTGTAGGGTTTTCCATATTTGGGTTCTGCTCCTTTGTTGCGTTTTCCATGTTTGGGCTCTGCTCTATTATTGGGTTTTCCATGTTTGGGTTCTGGTCCTTTGTTGGGTTTTCCATGTTTGGGCTCTGGTCCTTTGTTGGGTTTTCCATGTTTGGGCTCTGGTCCTTTGTTGGGTTTTCCATGTTTGGGATCTAGTCCTTTGCTGGATTTTCCATGTTTGGACTCCCATCGTTTGTTGGGTTTTCCATGTTTGGTTTCTCGTCCTTTGATGGGTTTTCCATGTTTGGGCTCTGCTCCTTTGTTGGGTTTTCCATGTTTGGGTTCTGGTCCTTTGTTGGGTTTTCCATGTTTGGGTTCTCGTCCTTTGTTGGGTTTTCCATGTTTGGACTCCGGTCCTTTGATGGGTTTTCCATGTTTGGGCTCTGCTCCTTTGTTGGGTTTTCCATGTTTGGACTCCGGTCCTTTGTTGGGTTTTCCATGTTTGGGCTCTGCTCCTTTGTTGGGTTTTCCATGTTTGGGCTCTGGTCCTTTGTTGGGTTTTCCATGTTTGGGCACTGGTCCTTTGTTGGGTTTGCCATGTTTGGGATCTAGTCCTTTGTTGGGTTTTCCATGTTTGAGCTGTTCCTTTGTTGGGTTTTCCATGTTTGGTTTCTGGTCCTTTGTTGGGTTTTCCATGTTTGGGTTATGGTCCTTTGTTGGGTTTTCCATGTTTGGGCTCTGGTCCTTTGTTGGGTTTTCCATGTTTGGGTTCTGCTCCTTTGTTGGATTTTCCATGTTTGGGCTCTGGTCCTTTGTTGGGTTTTCCATGTTTGGGATCTAGTCCTTTGTTGGATTTTCCATGTTTGGACTGCGGTCCTTTGTTGGGTTTTCCATGTTTGGGTTCTCGTTCTTTGATGGGTTTTCCATGTTTGGGCTCTGCTCCATTGTTGGGTTTTCCATGTTTGGACTCCGGTCCTTTGTTGATTTTTCCATGTTTGGACTCCGGTCCTTTGTTGGGTTTTCCATGTTTGGGCTCTGCTCCTTTGTTGGGTTTTCCATGTTTGGGTTCTGGTCCTTTGTTGGGGTTTCCATGTTTGGGATCTAGTCCTTTGTTGGGTTTTCCATGTTTGGATCTCGTCCTTTGTTGGGTTTTCCATGTTTGGGCTCTGGTCCTTTGTTGGGTTTTCCATGTTTGGGATCTAGTCCTTTGTTGGGTTTTCCATGTTTGGGATCTAGTCCTTTGCTGGGTTTTCCATATTTGAGTTCTGGTCCTTTGTTGTGTTTTCCATGTTTGGGATCTCGTCCTTTGTTGGGTTTTCCATGTTTGGGCTCTGGTCCTTTGTTGGGTTTTCCATGTTTGGGCTCTGTTCCTTTGTTGGGTTTTCCATGTTTGGGATCTAGTCCTCTGTTGGGTTTTCCATGTTTGGGCTCTGGCCCTTTGTTGGGGTTTCCATGTTTGGGCTCTGGTCCTTTGTTGGGTTTTCCATGTTTGGGCTCTGGTCCATTGTTGGGTTTTCCATGTTTTGGATCTAGTCCTTTGTTGGGTTTTCCATGTTTGGGTACTGCTCCTTTGTGGGTTTTCCATGTTTGGGCTCTGGTCCTTTGTTGGGTTTTCCATGTTTGTGATCTAGTCCTTTGTTGGAATTTCCATGTTTGGACTGCGGTCCTTTGTTGGGTTTTCCATGTTTGGGTTCTCGTCCTTTGATGGGTTTTCCATGTTTGGGATCTGCACCATTGTTGGGTTTTCCATTTTTGGACTCCGGTCCTTTGTTGATTTTTCCATGTTTGGACTCCGGTCCTTTGTTGGGTTTTCCATGTTTGGTTTCTGCTCCTTTGTTGGGTTTTCCATGTTTGGGTTCTGGTCCTTTGTTGGGGTTTCCATGTTTGGGATCTAGTCCTTTGTTGGGTTTTCCATGTTTGGGATCTCGTCCTTTGTTGGGTTTTCCATGTTTGGGCTCTGGTCCTTTGTTGGGTTTTCCATGTTTGGGATCCATTCCTTTGTTGGGTTTTCCATGTTTGGGATCTAGTCCTTTGTTGGGTTTTCCATATTTGAGTTCTGGTCCTTTGTTGTGTTTTCCATGTTTGGGATCTCGTCCTTTGTTGGGTTTTCCATGTTTGGGCTCTGGTCCTTTGTTGGGTTTTCCATGTTTGGGCTCTGCTCCTTTGTTGGGTTTTCCATGTTTGGGATCTAGTCCTCTGTTGGGTTTTCCATGTTTGGGTTCTGGTCCTTTGTTGGGGTTTCCATGTTTGGGCTCTGGTCCTTTGTTGGGTTTTCCAAGTTTGGGCTCTGGTCCATTGTTGGGTTTTCCATGTTTTGGATCTAGTCCTTTGTTGGGTTTTCCATGTTTGGGATCTAGTCCTTTGTTGCGTTTTCCATTATTGGATCCAGTCCTTTGTTGGGTTTTCCATGTTTGGGATCTAGTCCTTTGTTGGGTTTTCCATTTTTGAGTTCTGGTCCTTTGTTGGGTTTTCCATGTTTGGGATCTAGTCCTTTGTTGGGTTTTCAATGTTTGGGATCTAGTCCTTTGTTGAGTTTTCCATGTTTGGGCTCTGGTCCTTTGTTGGGTATTCCATGTTTGGGCTCTGGTCCTTTGTTGGGTTTTCCATGTTTGGGATCTCGTCCTTTGTTGGATTTTCCATGTTTGGGCTCTGGTCCTTTGTTGGGTTTTCCATGTTTGGGCACTGGTCCTTTGTTGGGTTTGCCATGTTTGGGATCTAGTCCTTTGTTGGGTTTTCCATGTTTGGGTTATGGTCCTTTGTTGGGTTTTCCATGTTTGGGTTCTGGTCCTTTGTTGGGTTTTCCATGTTTGGGTTATGGTCCTTTGTTGGGTTTTCCATGTTTGGGCTCTGGTCCTTTTTTGGGTTTTCCATGTTTGGGTTCTGCTCCTTTGTTGGATTTTCCATGTTTGGGCTCTGGTCCTTTGTTGGGTTTTCCATGTTTGGGATCTAGTCCTTTGTTGGATTTTCCATGTTTGGACTGCGGTCCTTTGTTGGGTTTTCCATGATTGGGTTCTCGTCCTTTGATGGGTTTTCCATGTTTGGGTTCTGCTCCTTTGTTGGGTTTTCCATATTTGTACTCCGGTCCTTTGTTGGATGTTCCATGTTTGGGTTCTGCTCCTTTGTTGGGTTTTCCATGTTTGGGCTCTGCTCCTTTGTTGGGTTTTCCATGTTTGGGATCCAGTCCTTTGTTGGGTTTTCCATGTTTGGGTTCTGCTCCTTTGTTGGCTTTTCCATGTTTGGGATCC
This sequence comes from Heterodontus francisci, assembly GCF_036365525.1. Classification (NCBI taxonomy): domain Eukaryota; kingdom Metazoa; phylum Chordata; class Chondrichthyes; order Heterodontiformes; family Heterodontidae; genus Heterodontus; species Heterodontus francisci. Next base: position 23,392,596 of record NC_090381.1, read on the forward strand.
AGACCTTTGTTGGGGTTTCCATGTTTGGGCTCTGGTCCTTTGTTGGGTTTTCCATGTTTGTGTTCTGGTCCTTTGTTGGGTTTTTCATGTTTGGGTTCTGCTCCTTTGTTGGGTTTTCCATGTTTGGGTTCTGGTCCTTTGTTGGGTTTTCCATGTTTGGGATCTAGTCCTTCGTTGGGTTTTCCATGTTTGGGTTCTCGTCCTTCGTTGGGTTTTCCATGTTTGGGCTCTGTTCCTTTGTTGGGTTTTCCATGTTTGGGTTCTGCTCCTTTGTTGGGTTTTCCATGTTTGGGCTCTGGTCCTTTTTTGGGTTTTCCATGTTTGGGATCTAGTCCTTTGTTGGATTTTCCATGTTTGGACTGCGGTCCTTTGTTGGGTTTTCCATGATTGGGTTCTCGTCCTTTGATGGGTTTTCCATGTTTGGGCTCAGCTCCTTTGTTGGGTTTTCCATATTTGGACTCCGGTCCTTTGTTGGATGTTCCATGTTTGGGTTCTGCTCCTTTGTTGGGTTTTCCATGTTTGGGCTCTGCTCCTTTGTTGGGTTTTCCATGTTTGGGTTCTGGTCCTTTGATGGGTTTTCCATGTTTGGGTTCTGCTCCTTTGTTGGCTTTTCCACGTTTGGGATCCAGTCGTTTGTTGGGGTTTCCATGTTTGGGCTCTGGTCCTTTGTTGGGTTTTCCATGTTTGTGTTCTGGTCCTTTGTTGGGTTTTCCATGTTTGGGATCTCGTCCTTTGTTGGGTTTTCCATGTTTGGGATCTGGTCCTTTGTTGGGTTTTCCATGTTTGGGGTCTGGTCCTTTGTTGGGTTTTCGATGTTTGGGCTCTGGTCCTTTGTTGGGTTTTCCATGTTTGGGATCTCGTCCTTTGTTGGATTTTCCATGTTTGGGCTCTGGTCCTTTGTTGGGTTTTCCATGTTTGGGCACTGGTCCTTTGTTGGGTTTGCCATGTTTGGGATCTAGTCCTTTGTTGGGTTTTCCATGTTTGGGTTCTGCTCCTTTGTTGGATTTTCCATGTTTGGGCTCTGGTCCTTTGTTGGGTTTTCCATGTTTGGGATCTAGTCCTTTGTTGGATTTTCCATGTTTGGACTGCGGTCCTTTGTTGGGTTTTCCATGATTGGGTTCTCGTCCTTTGATGGGTTTTCCATGTTTGGGTTCTGCTCCTTTGTTGGGTTTTCCATATTTGTACTCCGGTCCTTTGTTGGATGTTCCATGTTTGGGTTCTGCTCCTTTGTTGGGTTTTCCATGTTTGGGCTCTGCTCCTTTGTTGGGTTTTCCAAGTTTGGGATCCAGTCCTTTGTTGGGTTTTCCATGTTTGGGTTCTGCTCCTTTGTTGGCTTTTCCATGTTTGGGATCCAGACCTTTGTTGGGGTTTCCATGTTTGGGCTCTGGTCCTTTGTTGGGTTTTCCATGTTTGTGTTCTGGTCCTTTGTTGGGTTTTTCATGTTTGGGTTCTGCTCCTTTGTTGGGTTTTCCATGTTTGGGTTCTGGTCCTTTGTTGGGTTTTCCATGTTTGGGATCTAGTCCTTCGTTGGGTTTTCCATGTTTGGGTTCTCGTCCTTCGTTGGGTTTTCCATGTTTGGGCTCTGTTCCTTTGTTGGGTTTTCCATGTTTGGGTTCTGCTCCTTTGTTGGGTTTTCCATGTTTGGGCTCTGGTCCTTTTTTGGGTTTTCCATGTTTGGGATCTAGTCCTTTGTTGGATTTTCCATGTTTGGACTGCGGTCCTTTGTTGGGTTTTCCATGATTGGGTTCTCGTCCTTTGATGGGTTTTCCATGTTTGGGCTCAGCTCCTTTGTTGGGTTTTCCATGTTTGGACTCCGGTCCTTTGTTGGATGTTCCATGTTTGGGTTCTGCTCCTTTGTTGGGTTTTCCATGTTTGGGCTCTGCTCCTTTGTTGGGTTTTCCATGTTTGGGTTCTGGTCCTTTGATGGGTTTTCCATGTTTGGGTTCTGCTCCTTTGTTGGCTTTTCCATGTTTGGGATCCAGTCCTTTGTTGGGGTTTCCATGTTTGGGCTCTGGTCCTTTGTTGGGTTTTCCATGTTTGTGTTCTGGTCCTTTGTTGGGTTTTCCATGTTTGGGATCTCGTCCTTTGTTGGGTTTTCCATGTTTGGGATCTGGTCCTTTGTTGGGTTTTCCATGTTTGGGGTCTGGTCCTTTGTTGGGTTTTCGATGTTTGGGCTCTGGTCCTTTGTTGGGTTTTCCATGTTTGGGATCTCGTCCTTTGTTGGATTTTCCATGTTTGGGCTCTGGTCCTTTGTTGGGTTTTCCATGTTTGGGCACTGGTCCTTTGTTGGGTTTGCCATGTTTGGGATCTAGTCCTTTGTTGGGTTTTCCATGTTTGAGCTGTTCCTTTGTTGGGTTTTCCATGTTTGGTTTCTGGTCCTTTGTTGGGTTTTCCATGTTTGGGTTATGGTCCTTTGTTGGGTTTTCCATGTTTGGGCTCTGGTCCTTTGTTGGGTTTTCCATGTTTGGGTTCTGCTCCTTTGTTGGGTTTTCCATGTTTGGGCTCTGGTCCTTTGTTGGGTTTTCCATGTTTGGGATCTAGTCCTTTGTTGGATTTTCCATGTTTGGACTGCGGTCCTTTGTTGGGTTTTCCATGTTTGGGTTCTCGTTCTTTGATGGGTTTTCCATGTTTGGGCTCTGCTCCATTGTTGGGTTTTCCATGTTTGGACTCCGGTCCTTTGTTGATTTTTCCATGTTTGGACTCCGGTCCTTTGTTGGGTTTTCCATGTTTGGGTTCTGCTCCTTTGTTGGGTTTTCCATGTTTGGGTTCTGGTCCTTTGTTGGGGTTTCCATGTTTGGGATCTAGTCCTTTGTTGGGTTTTCCATGTTTGGATCTCGTCCTTTGTTGGGTTTTCCATGTTTGGGCTCTGGTCCTTTGTTGGGTTTTCCATGTTTGGGATCTAGTCCTTTGTTGGGTTTTCCATGTTTGGGATCTAGTCCTTTGCTGGGTTTTCCATATTTGAGTTCTGGTCCTTTGTTGGGTTTTCCATGTTTGGGATCTAGTCCTTTGTTGGGTTTTCCATGTTTGGGATCTAGTCCTTTGTTGAGTTTTCCATGTTTGGGCTCTGGTCCTTTGTTGGGTATTCCATGTTTGGGCTCTGGTCCTTTGTTGGGTTTTCCATGTTTGGGATCTCGTCCTTTGTTGGATTTTCCATGTTTGGGCTCTGGTCCTTTGTTGGGTTTTCCATGTTTGGGCACTGGTCCTTTGTTGGGTTTGCCATGTTTGGGATCTTGTCCTTTGTTGGGTTTTCCATGTTTGGGTTATGGTCCGTTGTTGGGTTTTCCATGTTTGGGTTCTGGTCCTTTGTTGGGTTTTCCATGTTTGGGTTATGGTCCTTTGTTGGGTTTTCCATGTTTGGGCTCTGGTCCTTTTTTGGGTTTTCCATGTTTGGGTTCTGCTCCTTTGTTGGATTTTCCATGTTTGGGCTCTGGTCCTTTGTTGGGTTTTCCATGTTTGGGATCTAGTCCTTTGTTGGATTTTCCATGTTTGGACTGCGGTCCTTTGTTGGGTTTTCCATGATTGGGTTCTCGTCCTTTGATGGGTTTTCCATGTTTGGGTTCTGCTCCTTTGTTGGTTTTTCCATGTTTGTACTCCGGTCCTTTGTTGGATGTTCCATGTTTGGGTTCTGCTCCTTTGTTGGGTTTTCCATGTTTGGGCTCTGCTCCTTTGTTGGGTTTTCCATGTTTGGGATCCAGTCCTTTGTTGGGTTTTCCATGTTTGGGTTCTGCTCCTTTGTTGGCTTTTCCATGTTTGGGATCCAGTCCTTTGTTGGGGTTTCCATGTTTGGGCTCTGGTCCTTTGTTGGGTTTTCCATGTTTGTGTTCTGGTCCTTTGTTGGGTTTTCCATGTTTGGGTTCTGCTCCTTTGTTGGGTTTTCCATGTTTGGGTTCTGGTCCTTTGTTGGGTTTTCCATGTTTGGGATCTAGTCCTTCGTTGGGTTTTCCATGTTTGGGTTCTCGTCCTTCGTTGGGTTTTCCATGTTTGGGCTCTGTTCCTTTGTTGGGTTTTCCATGTTTGGGTTCTGCTCCTTTGTTGGGTTTTCCATGTTTGGGCTCTGGTCCTTTTTTGGGTTTTCCATGTTTGGGATCTAGTCCTTTGTTGGATTTTCCATGTTTGGACTGCGGTCCTTTGTTGGGTTTTCCATGATTGGGTTCTCGTCCTTTGATGGGTTTTCCATGTTTGGGCTCAGCTCCTTTGTTGGGTTTTCCATGTTTGGACTCCGGTCCTTTGTTGGATGTTCCATGTTTGGGTTCTGCTCCTTTGTTGGGTTTTCCATGATTGGGCTCTGCTCCTTTGTTGGGTTTTCCATGTTTGGGTTCTGGTCCTTTGATGGGTTTTCCATGTTTGGGTTCTGCTCCTTTGTTGGCTTTTCCATGTTTGGGATCCAGTCCTTTGTTGGGGTTTCCATGTTTGGGCTCTGGTCCTTTGTTGGGTTTTCCATGTTTGGGTTCTGGTCCTTTGTTGGGTTTTCCATGTTTGGGATCTCGTCCTTTGTTGGGTTTTCCATGTTTGGGATCTGGTCCTTTGTTGCGTTTTCCATGTTTGGGGTCTGGTCCTTTGTTGGGTTTTCGATGTTTGGGCTCTGGTCCTTTGTTGGGTTTTCCATGTTTGGGATCTCGTCCTTTGTTGGATTTTCCATGTTTGGGCTCTGGTCCTTTGTTGGGTTTACCATGTTTGGGCACTGGTCCTTTGTTGGGTTTGCCATGTTTGGGATCTAGTCCTTTGTTGGGTTTTCCATGTTTGAGCTGTTCCTTTGTTGGGTTTTCCATGTTTGGTTTCTGGTCCTTTGTTGGGTTTTCCATGTTTGGGTTATGGTCCTTTGTTGGGTTTTCCATGTTTGGGCTCTGGTCCTTTGTTGGGTTTTCCATGTTTGGGTTCTGCTCCTTTGTTGGGTTTTCCATGTTTGGGCTCTGGTCCTTTGTTGGGTTTTCCATGTTTGGGATCTAGTCCTTTGTTGGATTTTCCATGTTTGGACTGCGGTCCTTTGTTGGGTTTTCCATATTTGGGTTCTCGTTCTTTGATGGGTTTTCCATGTTTGGGCTCTGCTCCATTGTTGGGTTTTCCATGTTTGGACTCCGGTCCTTTGTTGATTTTTCCATGTTTGGACTCCGGTCCTTTGTTGGGTTTTCCATGTTTGGGTTCTGCTCCTTTGTTGGGTTTTCCATGTTTGGGTTCTGGTCCTTTGTTGGGGTTTCCATGTTTGGGATCTCGTCCTTTGTTGGGTTTTCCATGTTTGGATCTCGTCCTTTGTTGGGTTTTCCATGTTTGGGCTCTGGTCCTTTGTTGGGTTTTCCATGTTTGGGATCTAGTCCTTTGTTGGGTTTTCCATGTTTGGGATCTAGTCCTTTGCTGGGTTTTCCATATTTGAGTTCTGGTCCTTTGTTGTGTTTTCCATGTTTGGGATCTCGTCCTTTGTTGGGTTTTCCATGTTTGGGCTCTGGTCCTTTGTTGGGTTTTCCATGTTTGGGCTCTGTTCCTTTGTTGGGTTTTCCATGTTTGGGATCTAGTCCTCTGTTGGGTTTTCCATGTTTGGGCTCTGGCCATTTGTTGGGGTTTCCATGTTTGGGCTCTGGTCCTTTGTTGGGTTTTCCATGTTTGGGCTCTGGTCCATTGTTGGGGTTTCCATGTTTTGGATCTAGTCCTTTGTTGGGTTTTCCATGTTTGGGTTCTGCTCCTTTGTTGGGTTTTCCATGTTTGGGCTCTGGTCCTTTGTTGGGTTTTCCATGTTTGTGATCTAGTCCTTTGTTGGATTTTCCATGTTTGGACTGCGGTCCTTTGTTGGGTTTTCCATGTTTGGGTTCTCGTCCTTTGATGGGTTTTCCATGTTTGGGCTCTGCACCATTGTTGGGTTTTCCATGTTTGGACTCCGGTCCTTTGTTGATTTTTCCATGTTTGGACTCCGGTCCTTTGTTGGGTTTTCCATGTTTGGTTTCTGCTCCTTTGTTGGGTTTTCCATGTTTGGGTTCTGGTCCTTTGTTGGGGTTTCCATGTTTGGGATCTAGTCCTTTGTTGGGTTTTCCATGTTTGGGATCTCGTCCTTTGTTGGGTTTTCCATGTTTGGGCTCTGGTCCTTTGTTGGGTTTTCCATGTTTGGGATCCATTCCTTTGTTGGGTTTTCCATGTTTGGGATCTAGTCCTTTGTTGGGTTTTCCATATTTGAGTTCTGGTCCTTTGTTGTGTTTTCCATGTTTGGAATCTCGTCCTTTGTTGGGTTTTCCATGTTTGGGCTCTGGTCCTTTGTTGGGTTTTCCATGTTTGGGCTCTGCTCCTTTGTTGGGTTTTCCATGTTTGGGATCTAGTCCTCTGTTGGGTTTTCCATGTTTGGGTTCTGGTCCTTTGTTGGGGTTTCCATGTTTGGGCTCTGGTCCTTTGTTGGGTTTTCCATGTTTGGGCTCTGGTCCATTGTTGGGTTTTCCATGTTTTGGATCTAGTCCTTTGTTGGGTTTTCCATGTTTGGGATCTAGTCCTTTGTTGCGTTTTCCATTATTGGATCCAGTCCTTTGTTGGGTTTTCCATGTTTGGGATCTAGTCCTTTGTTGGGTTTTCCATTTTTGAGTTCTGGTCCTTTGTTGGGTTTTCCATGTTTGGGATCTAGTCCTTTGTTGGGTTTTCCATGTTTGGGATCTAGTCCTTTGTTGAGTTTTCCATGTTTGGGCTCTGGTCCTTTGTTGGGTATTCCATGTTTGGGCTCTGGTCCTTTGTTGGGTTTTCCATGTTTGGGATCTCGTCCTTTGTTGGATTTTCCATGTTTGGGCTCTGGTCCATTGTTGGGTTTTCCATGTTTGGGCACTGGTCCTTTGTTGGGTTTGCCATGTTTGGGATCTAGTCCTTTGTTGGGTTTTCCATGTTTGGGTTATGGTCCTTTGTTGGGTTTTCCATGTTTGGGTTCTGGTCCTTTGTTGGGTTTTCCATGTTTGGGTTATGGTCCTTTGTTGGGTTTTCCATGTTTGGGCTCTGGTCCTTTGTTGGGTTTTCCATGTTTGGGTTCTGCTCCTTTGTTGGATTTTCCATGTTTGGGCTCTGGTCCTTTGTTGGGTTTTCCATGTTTGGGATCTAGTCCTTTGTTGGATTTTCCATGTTTGGACTGCGGTCCTTTGTTGGGTTTTCCATGATTGGGTTCTCGTCCTTTGATGCTTTTTCCATGTTTGGGTTCTGCTCCTTTGTTGGGTTTTCCATGTTTGTACTCCGGTCCTTTGTTGGATGTTCCATGTTTGGGTTCTGCTCCTTTGTTGGGTTTTCCATGTTTGGGCTCTGCTCCTTTGTTGGGTTTTCCATGTTTGGGATCCAGTCCTTTGTTGGGTTTTCCATGTTTGGGTTCTGCTCCTTTGTTGGCTTTTCCATGTTTGGGATCCAGTCCTTTGTTGGGGTTTCCATGTTTGGGCTCTGGTCCTTTGTTGGGTTTTCCATGTTTGTGTTCTGGTCCTTTGTTGGGTTTTTCATGTTTGGGTTCTGCTCCTTTGTTGGGTTTTCCATGTTTGGGTTCTGGTCCTTTGTTGGGTTTTCCATGTTTGGGATCTAGTCCTTCGTTGGGTTTTCCATGTTTGGGTTCTCGTCCTTCGTTGGGTTTTCCATGTTTGGGCTCTGTTCCTTTGTTGGGTTTTCCATGTTTGGGATCTAGTCCTTCGTTGGGTTTTCCATGTTTGGACTCCGGTCCTTTGTTGGGTTTTCCATGTTTGGGTACAGCTCCTTTGTTGGGTTTTCCATGTTTGGGCTCTGCTCTATTATTGGGTTTTCCATGTTTGGGTTCTTGTCCTTTGTTGGGTTTTCCATGTTAGGGTTCTCGTGCTTTGTTGGGTTTTCCATGTTTGGGCTCCGGTCCTTTGTTGGGTTTTCCATGTTTGGGATCTAGTCCATTGTTGATTTTACCATGTTTGGACTCTGGTCCTTTGTTGGGTTTTCCATGTTTGGGTTCTGGTCCTTTGTTGGGTTTTCCATGTTTGGGTTATGGTCCTTTGTTGGGTTTTCCATGTTTGGGCTCTGGTCCTTTGTTGGGTTTTCCATGTTTGGGTTCTGCTCCTTTGTTGGATTTTCCATGTTTGGGCTCTGGTCCTTTGTTGGGTTTTCCATGTTTGGGATCTAGTCCTTTGTTGGATTTTCCATGTTTGGACTGCGGTCCTTTGTTGGGTTTTCCATGATTGGGTTCTCGTCCTTTGATGGGTTTTCCATGTTTGGGTTCTGCTCCTTTGTTGGGTTTTCCATGTTTGTACTCCGGTCCTTTGTTGGATGTTCCATGTTTGGGTTCTGCTCCTTTGTTGGGTTTTCCATGTTTGGGCTCTGCTCCTTTGTTGGGTTTTCCATGTTTGGGATCCAGTCCTTTGTTGGGTTTTCCATGTTTGGGTTCTGCTCCTTTGTTGGCTTTTCCATGTTTGGGATCCAGTCCTTTGTTGGGGTTTCCATGTTTGGGCTCTGGTCCTTTGTTGGGTTTTCCATGTTTGTGTTCTGGTCCTTTGTTGGGTTTTTCATGTTTGGGTTCTGCTCCTTTGTTGGGTTTTCCATGTTTGGGTTCTGGTCCTTTGTTGGGTTTTCCATGTTTGGGATCTAGTCCTTCGTTGGGTTTTCCATGTTTGGGTTCTCGTCCTTCGTTGGGTTTTCCATGTTTGGGCTCTGTTCCTTTGTTGGGTTTTCCATGTTTGGGATCTAGTCCTTCGTTGGGTTTTCCATGTTTGGACTCCGGTCCTTTGTTGGGTTTTCCATGTTTGGGTACAGCTCCTTTGTTGGGTTTTCCATGTTTGGGCTCTGCTCTATTATTGGGTTTTCCATGTTTGGGTTCTTGTCCTTTGTTGGGTTTTCCATGTTAGGGTTCTCGTGCTTTGTTGGGTTTTCCATGTTTGGGCTCCGGTCCTTTGTTGGGTTTTCCATGTTTGGGATCTAGTCCATTGTTGATTTTTCCATGTTTGGACTCTGGTCCTTTGTTGGGTTTTCCATGTTTGGGTTCTGGTCCTTTGTTGGGTTTTCCATGTTTGGGCTCTGCTCTATTATTGGGTTTTCCATGTTTGGGTTCTGGTCCTTTGTTGGGTTTTCCATGTTTGGGCTCTGGTCCTTTGTTGGGTTTTCCATGTTTGGGCTCCGGTCCTTTGTTGGATGTTCCATGTTTGGGTTCTGCTCCTTTGTTGGGTTTTCCATGTTTGGGCTCTGCTCCTTTGTTGGGTTTTCCATGTTTGGGTTCTGGTCCTTTGTTGGGTTTTCCATGTTTGGGTTCTACTCCTTTGTTGGGTTTTCCATGTTTGGGTTCTGGTCCTTTGTTGGGGTTTCCATGTTTGGGATCTAGTCCTTTGTTGGGTTTTCCTTGTTTGGGATCTCGTCCTTTGTTGGGTTTTCCATGTTTGGGCTCTGGTCCTTTGTTGGGTTTTCCATGTTTGGGATCTAGTCCTTTGTTGGGTTTTCCATGTTTGGGATCTAGTCCTTTGTTGGGTTTTCCATATTTGAGTTCTGGTCCTTTGTTGTGTTTTCCATGTTTGGGATCTCGTCCTTTGTTGGGTTTTCCATGTTTGGGCTCTGGTCCTTTGTTGGGTTTTCCATGTTTGGGATCTAGTCCTCTGTTGGGTTTTCCCTGTTTGGGCTCTGGTCCTTTGTTGGGTTTTCCATGTTTGGGCTCTGGTCCTTTGTTGGGTTTTCCATGTTTGGGCTCTGGTCCATTGTTGGGTTTTCCATGTTTTGGATCTAGCCCTTTGTTGGGTTTTCCATGTTTGGGATCTAGTCCTTTGTTGGGTTTTCCATTTTTGAGTTCTGGTCCTTTGTTGAGTTTTCCATGTTTGGGATCTCGTCCTTTGTTGGGTTTTCCATGTTTGAGCTCTGGTCCTTTCTTGGGTTTTCCATGTTTGGGATCTAGTCCTTTGCTGGGTTTTCCATGTTTGGGCTCTGGTCCTTTGTTGGGTTTTCCATGTTTGGCTCTGGTCCTTTGTTGGGTTTTCCATGTTTGGGATCTCGTCCTTTGTTGGATTTTCCATGTTTGGGCACTGGTCCTTTGTTGGGTTTGCCATGTTTGGGCTCTGGTCCTTTGTTGGCTTTTCCATGTTTGGGCTCTGGTCCTTTGTTGGGTTTTCCATGTTTGGGATCTAGTCCTTTGTTGGGTTTTCCATGTTTGGGCTCTGGTCCTTTGTTGGGTTTTCCATGTTTGGGCTCTGGTCCTTTGTTGGGTTTTCCATGTTTGGGATCTAGTCCTTTGTTGGATTTTCCATGTTTGGACTCCCGTCTTTTGTTGCGTTTTCCATGTTTGGTTTCTCGTCCTTTGATGGGTTTTCCATGTTTGGGCTCTGCTCCTTTGTTGGGTTTTCCATGTTTGGACTCCGGTCCTTTGTTGGATGTTCCATGTTTGGGTTCTGCTCCTTTGTTGGGTTTTCCATATTTGGGCTCTGCTCCTTTGTTGGGTTTTCCATGTTTGGGTTCTGGTCCTTTGTTGGGTTTTCCATGTTTGGGTTCTGCTCCTTTGTTGGGTTTTCCATGTTTGGGATCCAGTCCTTTGTTGGGGTTTCCATGTTTGGGCTCTGGTCCTTTGTTGGGTTTTCTATGTTTGGGATCTAGTCCTTTGTTGGGTTTTCCATGTTTGGGATCACGTCCTTTGTTGGATTTTCCATATTTGAGTTCAGGTCCTTTGTTGGGTTTTCCATGTTTGGGTTCTGCTCCTTTGTTGGGTTTTCCATGTTTCGGCGAAGCTCCTTTGCTGGGTTTTCCATGTTTGGGTTCTGGTCCCTTGTTGGGTTTTCCATGTTTGGGTTCTGGTCCTTTGTTGGATTTTCCATGTTTGGGTTCTGCTCCTTTGTTGGGTTTTCCATGTTTGGGTTCTCGTCTTTTGTTGGGTTTTCCATGTTTGGGATCCAGTTCTTTGTTGGGTTTTCCAAGTTTGGGCTCTGGTCCTTTGTTGGCTTTTCCATGTTTGGGATCTAGTCCTCTGTTGGGTTTTCCATGTTTGGGCTCTGGCCCTTTGTTGGGTTTTCCATGTTTGGGCTCTCCTTTGTTGGGTTTTCCATGTTTGGACTCTGGTCCATTGTTGGGTTTTCCATGTTTTGTATCTAGTCCTTTGTTGGGGTTTCCATGTTTGGGCTCTGGTCCTTCGTTGGGTTTTCCATGTTTGTGTTCTGGTCCTTTGTTGGGTTTTCCATGTTTGGGATCTAGTCCTCTGTTGGGTTTTCCCTGTTTGGGCTCTGGTCCTTTGTTGGGCTTTCCATGTTTGGGTACAGCTCCTTTGTTGGGTTTTCCATGTTTGGGCTCTGCTCTATTATTGGGTTTTCCATGTTTGGGTTCTTGTCCTTTGTTGGGTTTTCCATGTTAGGGTTCTCGTGCTTTGTTGGGTTTTCCATGTTTGGGCTCCGGTCCTTTGTTGGGTTTTCCATGTTTGGGATCTAGTCCATTGTTGATTTTTCCATGTTTGGACTCTGGTCCTTTGTTGGGTTTTCCATGTTTGGGTTCTGGTCCTTTGTTGGGTTTTCCATGTTTGGGCTCTGCTCTATTATTGGGTTTTCCATGTTTGGGTTCTGGTCCTTTGTTGGGTTTTCCATGTTTGGGATCTAGTCCTTTGTTGGGTTTTCCATGTTTGGGCTCTGGTCCTTTGTTGGGTTTTCCATGTTTGGGCTCCGGTCCTTTGTTGGATGTTCCATGTTTGGGTTCTGCTCCTTTGTTGGGTTTTCCATGTTTGGGCTCTGCTCCTTTGTTGGGTTTTCCATGTTTGGGTTCTGGTCCTTTGTTGGGTTTTCCATGTTTGGGTTCTACTCCTTTGTTGGGTTTTCCATGTTTGGGTTCTGGTCCTTTGTTGGGGTTTCCATGTTTGGGATCTAGTCCTTTGTTGGGTTTTCCATGTTTGGGATCTCATCCTTTGTTGGGTTTTCCATGTTTGGGCTCTGGTCCTTTGTTGGGTTTTCCATGTTTGGGATCTAGTCCTTTGTTGGGGTTTCCATGTTTGGGATCTAGTCCTTTGTTGGGTTTTCCATATTTGAGTTCTGGTCCTTTGTTGTGTTTTCCATGTTTGGGATCTCGTCCTTTGTTGGGTTTAACATGTTTGGGCTCTGGTCCTTTGTTGGGTTTTCCATGTTTGGGATCTAGTCCTCTGTTGGGTTTGCCCTGTTTGGGCTCTGGTCCTTTGTTGGGTTTTCCATGTTTGGGCTCTGGTCCTTTGTTGGGTTTTCCATGTTTGGGCTCTGGTCCATTGTTGGGTTTTCCATGTTTTGGATCTAGTCCTTTGTTGGGTTTTCCATGTTTGGGGTCTAGTCCTTTGTTGGGTTTTCCATTTTTGAGTTCTGGTCCTTTGTTGAGTTTTCCATGTTTGGGATCTCGTCCTTTGTTGGGTTTTCCATGTTTGAGCTCTGGTCCTTTGTTGTGTTTTCCATGTTTGAGATCTAGTCCTTTGCTGGGTTTTCCATGTTTGGGCTCTGGTCCTTTGTTGGGTTTTCCATGTTTGGCTCTGGTCCTTTGTTGGGTTTTCCATGTTTGGGATCTCGTCCTTTGTTGGATTTTCCATGTTTGGGCACTGGTCCTTTGTTGGGTTTGCCATGTTTGGGCTCTGGTCCTTTGTTGGCTTTTCCATGTTTGGGCTCTGGTCCTTTGTTGGGTTTTCCATGTTTGGGATCTAGTCCTTTGTTGGGTTTTCCATGTTTGGGCTCTGGTCCTTTGTTGGGTTTTCCATGTTTGGGCTCTGGTCCTTTGTTGGGTTTTCCATGTTTGGGATCTAGTCCTTTGTTGGATTTTCCATGTTTGGACTCCCGTCCTTTGTTGCGTTTTCCATGTTTGGTTTCTCGTCCTTTGCTGGGTTTTCCATGTTTGGGCTCTGCTCCTTTGTTGGGTTTTCCATGTTTGGACTCCGGTCCTTTGTTGGATGTTCCATGTTTGGGTTCTGCTCCTTTGTTGGGTTTTCCATATTTGGGCTCTGCTCCTTTGTTGGGTTTTCCATGTTTGGGTTCTGGTCTTTTGTTGGGTTTTCCATGTTTGGGTTCTGCTCCTTTGTTGGGTTTTCCATGTTTGGGATCCAGTCCTTGGTTGGGGTTTCCATGTTTGGCTCTGGTCCTTTGTTGGGTTTTCTATGTTTGGGATCTAGTCCTTTGTTGGGTTTTCCATGTTTGGGATCTCGTCCTTTGTTGGATTTTCCATATCTGAGTTCAGGTCCTTTGTTGGGTTTTCCATGTTTGGGTTCTGCTCCTTTGTTGGGTTTTCCATGTTTGGGCGAAGCTCCTTTGCTGGGTTTTCCATGTTTGGGTTCTGGTCCTTTGTTGGGTTTTCCATGTTTGGGTTCTGCTCCTTTGTTGGATTTTCCATGTTTGGGTTCTGCTCCTTTGTTGGGTTTTCCATGTTTGGGTTCTCGTCTTTTGTTGGGTTTTCCATGTTTGGGATCCAGTTCTTTGTTGGGTTTTCCAAGTTTGGGCTCTGGTCCTTTGTTGGCTTTTCCATGTTTGGGATCTAGTCCTCTGTTGGGTTTTCCATGTTTGGGCTCTGGCCCTTTGTTGGGTTTTCCATGTTTGGGCTCTGGTCCTTTGTTGGGTTTTCCATGTTTGGACTCTGGTCCATTGTTGGGTTTTCCATGTTTTGTATCTAGTCCTTTGTTGGGTTTTCCATGTTTGGGCTCTGGTCCTTTGTTGGGTTTTCCATGTTTGGTATCTGGTCCTTTGTTGGGTTTTCCATGTTTGGGATCTCGTCCTTTGTTGGATTTTCCATGTTTGGGCTCTGGTCCTTTGTTGGGTTTTCCATGTTTGGGCACTGGTCCTTTGTTGGGTTTGCCATGTTTGGGCTCTGGTCCTTTGTTGGCTTTTCCATGTTTGGGCTCTGGTCCTTTGTTGGGTTTTCCATGTTTGGGTACTGCTCCTTTGTTGGGTTTTCCATGTTTGGGCTCTGCTCTATTATTGGGTTTTCCATGTTTGGGTTCTGGTCCTTTGTTGGGTTTTCCATGTTAGGGTTCTCGTGCTTTGTTGGGTTTTCCATGTTTGGGCTCCGGTCCTTTGTTGGGTTTTCCATGTTTGGGATCTAGTCCATTGTTGATTTTTCCATGTTTGGGCTCTGGTCCTTTGTTGGGTTTTCCATGTTTGGCTCTGGTCCTTTGTTGGGTTTTCCATGTTTGGGATCTCGTCCTTTGTTGGATTTTCCATGTTTGGGCACTGGTCCTTTGTTGGGTTTGCCATGTTTGGGCTCTGGTCCTTTGTTGGCTTTTCCATGTTTGGGCTCTGGTCCTTTGTTGGGTTTTCCATGTTTGGGATCTAGTCCTTTGTTGGGTTTTCCATGTTTGGGCTCTGGTCCTTTGTTGGGTTTTCCATGTTTGGGCTCTGGTCCTTTGTTGGGTTTTCCATGTTTGGGATCTAGTCCTTTGTTGGATTTTCCATGTTTGGACTCCCGTCCTTTGTTGCGTTTTCCATGTTTGGTTTCTCGTCCTTTGCTGGGTTTTCCATGTTTGGGCTCTGCTCCTTTGTTGGGTTTTCCATGTTTGGACTCCGGTCCTTTGTTGGATGTTCCATGTTTGGGTTCTGCTCCTTTGTTGGGTTTTCCATATTTGGGCTCTGCTCCTTTGTTGGGTTTTCCATGTTTGGGTTCTTGTCTTTTGTTGGGTTTTCCATGTTTGGGTTCTGCTCCTTTGTTGGGTTTTCCATGTTTGGGATCCAGTCCTTGGTTGGGGTTTCCATGTTTGGCTCTGGTCCTTTGTTGGGTTTTCTATGTTTGGGATCTAGTCCTTTGTTGGGTTTTCCATGTTTGGGATCTCGTCCTTTGTTGGATTTTCCATATTTGAGTTCAGGTCCTTTGTTGGGTTTTCCATGTTTGGGTTCTGCTCCTTTGTTGGGTTTTCCATGTTTGGGCGAAGCTCCTTTGCTGGGTTTTCCATGTTTGGGTTCTGGTCCTTTGTTGGGTTTTCCATGTTTGGGTTCTGCTCCTTTGTTGGATTTTCCATGTTTGGGTTCTGGTCCTTTGTTGGGTTTTCCATGTTTGGGTTCTGCTCCTTTGTTGGGTTTTCCATGTTTGGGCGAAGCTCCTTTGCTGGGTTTTCCATGTTTGGGTTCTGGTCCTTTGTTGGGTTTTCCATGTTTGGGTTCTGCTCCTTTGCTGGGTTTTCCATGTTTGGGTTCTGGTCCTTTGTTGGGTTTTCCATGTTTGGGTTCTGCTCCTTTGTTGGATTTTCCATGTTTGGGTTCTGCTCCTTTGTTGGGTTTTCCATGTTTGGGTTCTCGTCTTTTGTTGGGTTTTCCATGTTTGGGATCCAGTTCTTTGTTGGGTTTTCCAAGTTTGGGCTCTGGTCCTTTGTTGGCTTTTCCATGTTTGGGATCTAGTCCTCTGTTGGGTTTTCCATGTTTGGGCTCTGGCCCTTTGTTGGGTTTTCCATGTTTGGGCTCTGGTCCTTTGTTGGGTTTTCCATGTTTGGACTCTGGTCCATTGTTGGGTTTTCCATGTTTTGTATCTAGTCCTTTGTTGGGTTTTCCATGTTTGGGCTCTGGTCCTTTGTTGGGTTTTCCATGTTTGGTATCTGGTCCTTTGTTGGGTTTTCCATGTTTGGGATCTCGTCCTTTGTTGGATTTTCCATGTTTGGGCTCTGGTCCTTTGTTGGGTTTTCCATGTTTGGGCACTGGTCCTTTGTTGGGTTTGCCATGTTTGGGCTCTGGTCCTTTGTTGGCTTTTCCATGTTTGGGCTCTGGTCCTTTGTTGGGTTTTCCATGTTTGGGTACTGCTCCTTTGTTGGGTTTTCCATGTTTGGGCTCTGCTCTATTATTGGGTTTTCCATGTTTGGGTTCTGGTCCTTTGTTGGGTTTTCCATGTTAGGGTTCTCGTGCTTTGTTGGGTTTTCCATGTTTGGGCTCCGGTCCTTTGTTGGGTTTTCCATGTTTGGGATCTAGTCCATTGTTGATTTTTCCATGTTTGGGCTCTGGTCCTTTGTTGGGTTTTCCATGTTTGGCTCTGGTCCTTTGTTGGGTTTTCCATGTTTGGGATCTCGTCCTTTGTTGGATTTTCCATGTTTGGGCACTGGTCCTTTGTTGGGTTTGCCATGTTTGGGCTCTGGTCCTTTGTTGGCTTTTCCATGTTTGGGCTCTGGTCCTTTGTTGGGTTTTCCATGTTTGGGATCTAGTCCTTTGTTGGGTTTTCCATGTTTGGGCTCTGGTCCTTTGTTGGGTTTTCCATGTTTGGGCTCTGGTCCTTTGTTGGGTTTTCCATGTTTGGGATCTAGTCCTTTGTTGGATTTTCCATGTTTGGACTCCCGTCCTTTGTTGCGTTTTCCATGTTTGGTTTCTCGTCCTTTGCTGGGTTTTCCATGTTTGGGCTCTGCTCCTTTGTTGGGTTTTCCATGTTTGGACTCCGGTCCTTTGTTGGATGTTCCATGTTTGGGTTCTGCTCCTTTGTTGGGTTTTCCATATTTGGGCTCTGCTCCTTTGTTGGGTTTTCCATGTTTGGGTTCTGGTCTTTTGTTGGGTTTTCCATGTTTGGGTTCTGCTCCTTTGTTGGGTTTTCCATGTTTGGGATCCAGTCCTTGGTTGGGGTTTCCATGTTTGGCTCTGGTCCTTTGTTGGGTTTTCTATGTTTGGGATCTAGTCCTTTGTTGGGTTTTCCATGTTTGAGTTCAGGTCCTTTGTTGGGTTTTCCATGTTTGGGTTCTGCTCCTTTGTTGGGTTTTCCATGTTTGGGCGAAGCTCCTTTGCTGGGTTTTCCATGTTTGGGTTCTGGTCCTTTGTTGGGTTTTCCATGTTTGGGTTCTGCTCCTTTGTTGGATTTTCCATGTTTGGGTTCTGCTCCTTTGTTGGCTTTTCCATGTTTGGGTTCTCGTCTTTTGTTGGGTTTTCCATGTTTGGGATCCAGTTCTTTGTTGGGTTTTCCAAGTTTGGGCTCTGGTCCTTTGTTGGCTTTTCCATGTTTGGGATCTAGTCCTCTGTTGGGTTTTCCATGTTTGGGCTCTGGCCCTTTGTTGGGTTTTCCATGTTTGGGCTCTGGTCCTTTGTTGGGTTTTCCATGTTTGGACTCTGGTCCATTGTTGGGTTTTCCATGTTTTGTATCTAGTCCTTTGTTGGGTTTTCCATGTTTGGGCTCTGGTCCTTTGTTGGGTTTTCCATGTTTGGTATCTGGTCCTTTGTTGGGTTTTCCATGTTTGGGATCTCGTCCTTTGTTGGATTTTCCATGTTTGGGCTCTGGTCCTTTGTTGGGTTTTCCATGTTTGGGCACTGGTCCTTTGTTGGGTTTGCCATGTTTGGGCTCTGGTCCTTTGTTGGCTTTTCCATGTTTGGGCTCTGGTCCTTTGTTGGGTTTTCCATGTTTGGGTACTGCTCCTTTGTTGGGTTTTCCATGTTTGGGCTCTGCTCTATTATTGGGTTTTCCATGTTTGGGTTCTGGTCCTTTGTTGGGTTTTCCATGTTAGGGTTCTCGTGCTTTGTTGGGTTTTCCATGTTTGGGCTCCGGTCCTTTGTTGGGTTTTCCATGTTTGGGATCTAGTCCATTGTTGATTTTTCCATGTTTGGGCTCTGGTCCTTTGTTGGGTTTTCCATGTTTGGGTTCTGCTCCTTTGTTGGGTTTTCCATGTTTGGGCTCTGCTCTATTATTGGGTTTTCCATGTTTGGGTTCTGCTCCTTTGTTGGGTTTTCCATGTTTGGGCTCTGGTCCTTTGTTGGGTTTTCCATTTTTGGGCTCTGGTCCTTTGTTGGGTTTTCCATGTTTGGACTCTGGTCCATTGTTGGGTTTTCCATGTTTTGTATCTAGTCCTTTGTTGGGGTTTCCATGTTTGGGCTCTGGTCCTTTGTTGGGTTTTCCATGTTTGTGTTCTGGTCCTTTGTTGGGTTTTTCATGTTTGGGTTCTGCTCCTTTGTTGGGTTTTCCATGTTTGGGTTCTGGTCCTTTGTTGGGTTTTCCATGTTTGGGATCTAGTCCTTCGTTGGGTTTTCCATGTTTGGGTTCTCGTCCTTCGTTGGGTTTTCCATGTTTGGGCTCTGTTCCTTTGTTGGGTTTTCCATGTTTGGGATCTAGTCCTTCGTTGGGTTTTCCATGTTTGGACTCCGGTCCTTTGTTGGGTTTTCCATGTTTGGGTACAGCTCCTTTGTTGGGTTTTCCATGTTTGGGCTCTGCTCTATTACTGGGTTTTCCATGTTTGGGTTCTTGTCCTTTGTTGGGTTTTCCATGTTAGGGTTCTCGTGCTTTGTTGGGTTTTCCATGTTTGGGCTCCGGTCCTTTGTTGGGTTTTCCATGTTTGGGATCTAGTCCATTGTTGATGTTTCCATGTTTGGACTCTGGTCCTTTGTTGGGTTTTCCATGTTTGGGTTCTGGTCCTTTGTTGGGTTTTCCATGTTTGGGCTCTGCTCTATTATTGGGTTTTCCATGTTTGGGTTCTGGTCCTTTGTTGGGTTTTCCATGTTTGGGATCTAGTCCTTTGTTGGGTTTTCCATGTTTGGGCTCTGGTCCTTTGTTGGGTTTTCCATGTTTGGGCTCCGGTCCTTTGTTGGATGTTCCATGTTTGGGTTCTGCTCCTTTGTTGGGTTTTCCATGTTTGGGCTCTGCTCCTTTGTTGGGTTTTCCATGTTTGGGTTCTAGTCCTCTGTTGGGTTTTCCATGTTTGGGATCTAGTCCTTCGTTGGGTTTTCCATGTTTGGGTTCTCGTCCTTCGTTGGGTTTTCCATGTTTGGGCTCTGTTCCTTTGTTGGGTTTTCCATGTTTGGGATCTAGTCCTTCGTTGGGTTTTCCATGTTTGGACTCCGGTCCTTTGTTGGGTTTTCCATGTTTGGGTACAGCTCCTTTGTTGGGTTTTCCATGTTTGGGCTCTGCTCTATTATTGGGTTTTCCATGTTTGGGTTCTTGTCCTTTGTTGGGTTTTCCATGTTAGGGTTCTCGTGCTTTGTTGGGTTTTCCATGTTTGGGCTCCGGTCCTTTGTTGGGTTTTCCATGTTTGGGATCTAGTCCATTGTTGATTTTTCCATGTTTGGACTCTGGTCCTTTGTTGGGTTTTCCATGTTTGGGTTCTGGTCCTTTGTTGGGTTTTCCATGTTTGGGCTCTGCTCTATTATTGGGTTTTCCATGTTTGGGTTCTGGTCCTTTGTTGGGTTTTCCATTTGGGATCTAGTCCTTTGTTGGGTTTTCCATGTTTGGGCTCTGGTCCTTTGTTGGGTTTTCCATGTTTGGGCTCCGGTCCTTTGTTGGATGTTCCATGTTTGGGTTCTGCTCCTTTGTTGGGTTTTCCATGTTTGGGCTCTGCTCCTTTGTTGGGTTTTCCATGTTTGGGTTCTGGTCCTTTGTTGGGTTTTCCATGTTTGGGTTCTACTCCTTTGTTGGGTTTTCCATGTTTGGGTTCTGGTCCTTTGTTGGGGTTTCCATGTTTGGGATCTAGTCCTTTGTTGGGTTTTCCATGTTTGGGATCTCATCCTTTGTTGGGTTTTCCATGTTTGGGCTCTGGTCCTTTGTTGGGTTTTCCATGTTTGGGATCTAGTCCTTTGTTGGGTTTTCCATGTTTGGGATCTAGTCCTTTGTTGGGTTTTCCATGTTTGGGCTCTGGCCCTTTGTTGGGTTTTCCATGTTTGGGCTCTGGTCCATTGTTGGGTTTTCCATGTTTTGTATCCAGTCCTTGGTTGGGGTTTCCATGTTTGGCTCTGGTCCTTTGTTGGGTTTTCTATGTTTGGGATCTAGTCCTTTGTTGGGTTTTCCATGTTTGAGTTCAGGTCCTTTGTTGGGTTTTCCATGTTTGGGTTCTGCTCCTTTGTTGGGTTTTCCATGTTTGGGCGAAGCTCCTTTGCTGGGTTTTCCATGTTTGGGTTCTGGTCCTTTGTTGGGTTTTCCATGTTTGGGTTCTGCTCCTTTGTTGGATTTTCCATGTTTGGGTTCTGCTCCTTTGTTGGGTTTTCCATGTTTGGGTTCTCGTCTTTTGTTGGGTTTTCCATGTTTGGGATCCAGTTCTTTGTTGGGTTTTCCAAGTTTGGGCTCTGGTCCTTTGTTGGCTTTTCCATGTTTGGGATCTAGTCCTCTGTTGGGTTTTCCATGTTTGGGCTCTGGCCCTTTGTTGGGTTTTCCATGTTTGGGCTCTGGTCCTTTGTTGGGTTTTCCATGTTTGGACTCTGGTCCATTGTTGGGTTTTCCATGTTTTGTATCTAGTCCTTTGTTGGGTTTTCCATGTTTGGGCTCTGGTCCTTTGTTGGGTTTTCCATGTTTGGTATCTGGTCCTTTGTTGGGTTTTCCATGTTTGGGATCTCGTCCTTTGTTGGATTTTCCATGTTTGGGCTCTGGTCCTTTGTTGGGTTTTCCATGTTTGGGCACTGGTCCTTTGTTGGGTTTGCCATGTTTGGGCTCTGGTCCTTTGTTGGCTTTTCCATGTTTGGGCTCTGGTCCTTTGTTGGGTTTTCCATGTTTGGGTACTGCTCCTTTGTTGGGTTTTCCATGTTTGGGCTCTGCTCTATTATTGGGTTTTCCATGTTTGGGTTCTGGTCCTTTGTTGGGTTTTCCATGTTAGGGTTCTCGTGCTTTGTTGGGTTTTCCATGTTTGGGCTCCGGTCCTTTGTTGGGTTTTCCATGTTTGGGATCTAGTCCATTGTTGATTTTTCCATGTTTGGGCTCTGGTCCTTTGTTGGGTTTTCCATGTTTGGGTTCTGCTCCTTTGTTGGGTTTTCCATGTTTGGGCTCTGCTCTATTATTGGGTTTTCCATGTTTGGGTTCTGCTCCTTTGTTGGGTTTTCCATGTTTGGGCTCTGGTCCTTTGTTGGGTTTTCCATTTTTGGGCTCTGGTCCTTTGTTGGGTTTTCCATGTTTGGACTCTGGTCCATTGTTGGGTTTTCCATGTTTTGTATCTAGTCCTTTGTTGGGGTTTCCATGTTTGGGCTCTGGTCCTTTGTTGGGTTTTCCATGTTTGTGTTCTGGTCCTTTGTTGGGTTTTTCATGTTTGGGTTCTGCTCCTTTGTTGGGTTTTCCATGTTTGGGTTCTGGTCCTTTGTTGGGTTTTCCATGTTTGGGATCTAGTCCTTCGTTGGGTTTTCCATGTTTGGGTTCTCGTCCTTCGTTGGGTTTTCCATGTTTGGGCTCTGTTCCTTTGTTGGGTTTTCCATGTTTGGGATCTAGTCCTTCGTTGGGTTTTCCATGTTTGGACTCCGGTCCTTTGTTGGGTTTTCCATGTTTGGGTACAGCTCCTTTGTTGGGTTTTCCATGTTTGGGCTCTGCTCTATTATTGGGTTTTCCATGTTTGGGTTCTTGTCCTTTGTTGGGTTTTCCATGTTAGGGTTCTCGTGCTTTGTTGGGTTTTCCATGTTTGGGCTCCGGTCCTTTGTTGGGTTTTCCATGTTTGGGATCTAGTCCATTGTTGATGTTTCCATGTTTGGACTCTGGTCCTTTGTTGGGTTTTCCATGTTTGGGTTCTGGTCCTTTGTTGGGTTTTCCATGTTTGGGCTCTGCTCTATTATTGGGTTTTCCATGTTTGGGTTCTGGTCCTTTGTTGGGTTTTCCATGTTTGGGATCTAGTCCTTTGTTGGGTTTTCCATGTTTGGGCTCTGGTCCTTTGTTGGGTTTTCCATGTTTGGGCTCCGGTCCTTTGTTGGATGTTCCATGTTTGGGTTCTGCTCCTTTGTTGGGTTTTCCATGTTTGGGCTCTGCTCCTTTGTTGGGTTTTCCATGTTTGGGTTCTAGTCCTCTGTTGGGTTTTCCATGTTTGGGATCTAGTCCTTCGTTGGGTTTTCCATGTTTGGGTTCTCGTCCTTCGTTGGGTTTTCCATGTTTGGGCTCTGTTCCTTTGTTGGGTTTTCCATGTTTGGGATCTAGTCCTTCGTTGGGTTTTCCATGTTTGGACTCCGGTCCTTTGTTGGGTTTTCCATGTTTGGGTACAGCTCCCTTGTTGGGTTTTCCATGTTTGGGCTCTGCTCTATTATTGGGTTTTCCATGTTTGGGTTCTTGTCCTTTGTTGGGTTTTCCATGTTAGGGTTCTCGTGCTTTGTTGGGTTTTCCATGTTTGGGCTCCGGTCCTTTGTTGGGTTTTCCATGTTTGGGATCTAGTCCATTGTTGATTTTTCCATGTTTGGACTCTGGTCCTTTGTTGGGTTTTCCATGTTTGGGTTCTGGTCCTTTGTTGGGTTTTCCATGTTTGGGCTCTGCTCTATTATTGGGTTTTCCATGTTTGGGTTCTGGTCCTTTGTTGGGTTTTCCATTTGGGATCTAGTCCTTTGTTGGGTTTTCCATGTTTGGGCTCTGGTCCTTTGTTGGGTTTTCCATGTTTGGGCTCCGGTCCTTTGTTGGATGTTCCATGTTTGGGTTCTGCTCCTTTGTTGGGTTTTCCATGTTTGGGCTCTGCTCCTTTGTTGGGTTTTCCATGTTTGGGTTCTGGTCCTTTGTTGGGTTTTCCATGTTTGGGTTCTACTCCTTTGTTGGGTTTTCCATGTTTGGGTTCTGGTCCTTTGTTGGGGTTTCCATGTTTGGGATCTAGTCCTTTGTTGGGTTTTCCATGTTTGGGATCTCATCCTTTGTTGGGTTTTCCATGTTTGGGCTCTGGTCCTTTGTTGGGTTTTCCATGTTTGGGATCTAGTCCTTTGTTGGGTTTTCCATGTTTGGGATCTAGTCCTTTGTTGGGTTTTCCATATTTGAGTTCTGGTCCTTTGTTGTGTTTTCCATGTTTGGGATCTCGTCCTTTGTTGGGTTTTCCATGTTTGGGCTCTGGTCCTTTGTTGGGTTTTCCATGTTTGGGATCTAGTCCTCTGTTGGGTTTTCCCTGTTTGGGCTCTGGTCCTTTGTTGGGTTTTCCATGTTTGGGCTCTGGTCCTTTGTTGGGTTTTTCATGTTTGGGCTCTGGTCCATTGTTGGGTTTTCCATGTTTTGGATCTAGTCCTTTGTTGGGTTTTCCATGTTTGGGATCTAGTCCTTTGTTGAGTTTTCCATTTTTGAGTTCTGGTCCTTTGTTGAGTTTTCCATGTTTGGGTTCTCGTCCTTTGTTGGGTTTTCCATGTTTGAGCTCTGGTCCTTTGTTGGGTTTTCCATGTTTGAGATCTAGTCCTTTGCTGGGTTTTCCATGTTTGGGCTCTGGTCCTTTGTTGGGTTTTCCATGTTTGGCTCTGGTCCTTTGTTGGGTTTTCCATGTTTGGGATCTCGTCCTTTGTTGGATTTTCCATGTTTGGGCACTGGTCCTTTGTTGGGTTTGCCATGTTTGGGCTCTGGTCCTTTGTTGGCTTTTCCATGTTTGGGCTCTGGTCCTTTGTTGGGTTTTCCATGTTTGGGTTCTACTCCTTTGTTGGGTTTTCCATGTTTGGGTTCTGGTCCTTTGTTGGGGTTTCCATGTTTGGGATCTAGTCCTTTGTTGGGTTTTCCATGTTTGGGATCTCATCCTTTGTTGGGTTTTCCATGTTTGGGCTCTGGTCCTTTGTTGGGTTTTCCATGTTTGGGATCTAGTCCTTTGTTGGGTTTTCCATGTTTGGGATCTAGTCCTTTGTTGGGTTTTCCATATTTGAGTTCTGGTCCTTTGTTGTGTTTTCCATGTTTGGGATCTCGTCCTTTGTTGGGTTTTCCATGTTTGGGCTCTGGTCCTTTGTTGGGTTTTCCATGTTTGGGATCTAGTCCTCTGTTGGGTTTTCCCTGTTTGGGCTCTGGTCCTTTGTTGGGTTTTCCATGTTTGGGCTCTGGTCCTTTGTTGGGTTTTTCATGTTTGGGCTCTGGTCCATTGTTGGGTTTTCCATGTTTTGGATCTAGTCCTTTGTTGGGTTTTCCATGTTTGGGATCTAGTCCTTTGTTGAGTTTTCCATTTTTGAGTTCTGGTCCTTTGTTGAGTTTTCCATGTTTGGGATCTCGTCCTTTGTTGGGTTTTCCATGTTTGAGCTCTGGTCCTTTGTTGGGTTTTCCATGTTTGAGATCTAGTCCTTTGCTGGGTTTTCCATGTTTGGGCTCTGGTCCTTTGTTGGGTTTTCCATGTTTGGCTCTGGTCCTTTGTTGGGTTTTCCATGTTTGGGATCTCGTCCTTTGTTGGATTTTCCATGTTTGGGCACTGGTCCTTTGTTGGGTTTGCCATGTTTGGGCTCTGGTCCTTTGTTGGCTTTTCCATGTTTGGGCTCTGGTCCTTTGTTGGGTTTTCCATGTTTGGGATCTAGTCCTTTGTTGGGTTTTCCATGTTTGGGCTCTGGTCCTTTGTTGGGTTTTCCATGTTTGGGCTCTGGTCCTTTGTTGGGTTTTCCATGTTTGGGATCTAGTCCTTTGTTGGATTTTCCATGTTTGGACTCCCGTCCTTTGTTGCGTTTTCCATGTTTGGTTTCTCGTCCTTTGATGGGTTTTCCATGTTTGGGCTCTGCTCCTTTGTTGGGTTTTCCATGTTTGGACTCCGGTCCTTTGTTGGATGTTCCATGTTTGGGTTCTGCTCCTTTGTTGGGTTTTCCATATTTGGGCTCTGCTCCTTTGTTGGGTTTTCCATGTTTGGGTTCTGGTCCTTTGTTGGGTTTTCCATGTTTGGGTTCTGCTCCTTTGTTGGGTTTTCCATGTTTGGGATCCAGTCCTTGGTTGGGGTTTCCATGTTTGGGCTCTGGTCCCTTGTTGGGTTTTCTATGTTTGGGATCTAGTCCTTTGTTGGGTTTTCCATGTTTGGGATCTCGTCCTTTGTTGGATTTTCCATATTTGAGTTCAGGTCCTTTGTTGGGTTTTCCATGTTTGGGTTCTGCTCCTTTGTTGGGTTTTCCATGTTTGGGCGAAGCTCCTTTGCTGGGTTTTCCATGTTTGGGTTCTGGTCCTTTGTTGGGTTTTCCATGTTTGGGTTCTACTCCTTTGTTGGATTTTCCATGTTTGGGTTCTGCTCCTTTGTTGGGTTTTCCATGTTTGGGTTCTCGTCTTTTGTTGGGTTTTCCATGTTTGGGATCCAGTTCTTTGTTGGGTTTTCCAAGTTTGGGCTCTGGTCCTTTGTTGGCTTTTCCATGTTTGGGATCTAGTCCTCTGTTGGGTTTTCCATGTTTGGGCTCTGGCCCTTTGTTGGGTTTTCCATGTTTGGACTCTGGTCCATTGTTGGGTTTTCCATGTTTTGTATCTAGTCCTTTGTTGGGTTTTCCATGTTTGGGCTCTGGTCCTTTGTTGGGTTTTCCATGTTTGGTATCTGGTCCTTTGTTGGGTTTTCCATGTTTGGGATCTCGTCCTTTGTTGGATTTTCCATGTTTGGGCTCTGGTCCTTTGTTGGGTTTTCCATGTTTGGGATCTAGTCCTTCGTTGGGTTTTCCATGTTTGGGTTCTCGTCCTTCGTTGGGTTTTCCATGTTTGGGCTCTGTTCCTTTGTTGGGTTTTCCATGTTTGGGATCTAGTCCTTCGTTGGGTTTTCCATGTTTGGACTCCGGTCCTTTGTTGGGTTTTCCATGTTTGGGTACAGCTCCTTTGTTGGGTTTTCCATGTTTGGGCTCTGCTCTATTATTGGGTTTTCCATGTTTGGGTTCTTGTCCTTTGTTGGGTTTTCCATGTTAGGGTTCTCGTGCTTTGTTGGGTTTTCCATGTTTGGGCTCCGGTCCTTTGTTGGGTTTTCCATGTTTGGGATCTAGTCCATTGTTGATTTTTCCATGTTTGGACTCTGGTCCTTTGTTGGGTTTTCCATGTTTGGGTTCTGGTCCTTTGTTGGGTTTTCCATGTTTGGGCTCTGCTCCTTTGTTGGGTTTTCAATGTTTGGGTTCTGGTCCTTTGTTGGGTTTTCCATGTTTGGGATCTAGTCCTTTGTTGGGTTTTCCATGTTTGGGCTCTGGTCCTTTGTTGGGTTTTCCATGTTTGGGCTCCGGTCCTTTGTTGGATGTTCCATGTTTGGGTTCTGCTCCTTTGTTGGGTTTTCCATGTTTGGGCTCTGCTCCTTTGTTGGGTTTTCCATGTTTGTGTTCTGGTCCTTTGTTGTGTTTTCCATGTTTGGGTTCTACTCCTTTGTTGGGTTTTCCATGTTTGGGTTCTGGTCCTTTGTTGGGGTTTCCATGTTTGGGATCTAGTCCTTTGTTGGGTTTTCCATGTTTGGGATCTCGTCCTTTGTTGGGTTTTCCATGTTTGGGCTCTGGTCCTTTGTTGGGTTTTCCATGTTTGGGCTCTGGTCCTTTGTTGGGTTTTCCATGTTTGGGATCTAGTCCTTTGTTGGGTTTTCCATATTTGAGTTCTGGTCCTTTGTTGTGTTTTCCATGTTTGGGATCTCGTCCTTTGTTGGGTTTTCCATGTTTGGGCTCTGGTCCTTTGTTGGGTTTTCCATGTTTGGGATCTAGTCCTCTGTTGGGTTTTCCCTGTTTGGGCTCTGGTCCTTTGTTGGGTTTTCCATGTTTGGGCTCTGGTCCTTTGTTGGGTTTTCCATGTTTGGGCTCTGGTCCATTGTTGGGTTTTCCATGTTTTGGATCTAGTCCTTTGTTGGGTTTTCCATGTTTGGGATCTAGTCCTTTGTTGGGTTTTCCATGTTTGAGCTCTGGTCCTTTGTTGGGTTTTCCATGTTTGAGATCTAGTCCTTTGCTGGGTTTTCCATGTTTGGGCTCTGGTCCTTTGTTGGGTTTTCCATGTTTGGCTCTGGTCCTTTGTTGGGTTTTCCATGTTTGGGATCTCGTCCTTTGTTGGATTTTCCATGTTTGGGCACTGGTCCTTTGTTGGGTTTGCCATGTTTGGGCTCTGGTCCTTTGTTGGCTTTTCCATGTTTGGGCTCTGGTCCTTTGTTGGGTTTTCCATGTTTGGGATCTAGTCCTTTGTTGGGTTTTCCATGTTTGGGCTCTGGTCCTTTGTTGGGTTTTCCATGTTTGGGCTCTGGTCCTTTGTTGGGTTTTCCATGTTTGGGATCTAGTCCTTTGTTGGATTTTCCATGTTTGGACTCCCGTCCTTTGTTGCATTTTCCATGTTTGGTTTCTCGTCCTTTGATGGGTTTTCCATGTTTGGGCTCTGCTCCTTTGTTGGGTTTTCCATGTTTGGACTCCGGTCCTTTGTTGGATGTTCCATGTTTGGGTTCTGCTCCTTTGTTGGGTTTTCCATATTTGGGCTCTGCTCCTTTGTTGGGTTTTCCATGTTTGGGTTCTGGTCCTTTGTTGGGTTTTCCATGTTTGGGTTCTGCTCCTTTGTTGGGTTTTCCATGTTTGGGATCCAGTCCTTGGTTGGGGTTTCCATGTTTGGGCTCTGGTCCTTTGTTGGGTTTTCTATGTTTGGGATCTAGTCCTTTGTTGGGTTTTCCATGTTTGGGATCTCGTCCTTTGTTGGATTTTCCATATTTGAGTTCAGGTCCTTTGTTGGGTTTTCCATGTTTGGGTTCTGCTCCTTTGTTGGGTTTTCCATGTTTGGGCGAAGCTCCTTTGCTGGGTTTTCCATGTTTGGGTTCTGGTCCTTTGTTGGGTTTTCCATGTTTGGGTTCTGCTCCTTTGTTGGATTTTCCATGTTTGGGTTCTGCTCCTTTGTTGGGTTTTCCATGTTTGGGTTCTCGTCTTTTGTTGGGTTTTCCATGTTTGGGATCCAGTTCTTTGTTGGGTTTTCCAAGTTTGGGCTCTGGTCCTTTGTTGGCTTTTCCATGTTTGGGATCTAGTCCTCTGTTGGGTTTTCCATGTTTGGGCTCTGGCCCTTTGTTGGGTTTTCCATGTTTGGGCTCTGGTCCTTTGTTGGGTTTTCCATGTTTGGACTCTGGTCCATTGTTGGGTTTTCCATGTTTTGTATCTAGTCCTTTGTTGGGTTTTCCATGTTTGGGCTCTGGTCCTTTGTTGGGTTTTCCATGTTTTGTATCTGGTCCTTTGTTGGGTTTTCCATGTTTGGGATCTCGTCCTTTGTTGGATTTTCCATGTTTGGGCTCTGGTCCTTTGTTGGGTTTTCCATGTTTGGGCACTGGTCCTTTGTTGGGTTTGCCATGTTTGGGCTCTGGTCCTTTGTTGGCTTTTCCATGTTTGGGCTCTGGTCCTTTGTTGGGTTTTCCATGTTTGGGTACTGCTCCTTTGTTGGGTTTTCCATGTTTGGGCTCTGCTCTATTATTTGGTTTTCCATGTTTGGGTTCTGGTCCTTTGTTGGGTTTTCCATGTTAGGGTTCTCGTGCTTTGTTGGGTTTTCCATGTTTGGGCTCCGGTCCTTTGTTGGGTTTTCCATGTTTGGGATCTAGTCCATTGTTGATTTTTCCATGTTT
Source organism: Heterodontus francisci (assembly GCF_036365525.1). Taxonomy (NCBI): domain Eukaryota; kingdom Metazoa; phylum Chordata; class Chondrichthyes; order Heterodontiformes; family Heterodontidae; genus Heterodontus; species Heterodontus francisci. The sequence goes on from NC_090381.1 coordinate 23,420,548, forward strand.
GGGCTCTGGTCCTTTGTTGGGTTTTCCATGTCTGGGTTCTGCTCCTTTGTTGGGTTTTCCATGTTTGGGCTCTGCTCTATTATTGGGTTTTCCATGTTTGGGTTCTGGTCCTTTGTTGGGTTTTCCATGTTTGGGCTCTGGTCCTTTGTTGGGTTTTCCATTTTTGGGCTCTGGTCCTTTGTTGGGTTTTCCATGTTTGGGATCTAGTCCTTTGTTGGATTTTCCATGTTTGGACTCCGGTCCTTTGATGGGTTTTCCATGTTTGGGCTCTGGTCCTTTGTTGGGTTTTCCATGTTTGGGATCTAGTCCTTTGTTGGGTTTTCCATGTTTGGGATCTAGTCCTTTGTTGGGTTTTCCATATTTGAGTTCTGGTCCTTTGTTGTGTTTTCCATGTTTGGGATCTCGTCCTTTGTTGGGTTTTCCATGTTTGGGCTCTGGTCCTTTGTTGGGTTTTCCATGTTTGGGATCTAGTCCTCTGTTGGGTTTTCCCTGTTTGGGCTCTGGTCCTTTGTTGGGTTTTCCATGTTTGGGCTCTGGTCCTTTGTTGGGTTTTCCATGTTTGGGCTCTGGTCCATTGTTGGGTTTTCCATGTTTTGGATCTAGTCCTTTGTTGGGTTTTCCATGTTTGGGATCTAGTCCTTTGTTGGGTTTTCCATTTTTGAGTTCTGGTCCTTTGTTGAGTTTTCCATGTTTGGGATCTCGTCCTTTGTTGGGTTTTCCATGTTTGAGCTCTGGTCCTTTCTTGGGTTTTCCATGTTTGGGATCTAGTCCTTTGCTGGGTTTTCCATGTTTGGGCTCTGGTCCTTTGTTGGGTTTTCCATGTTTGGCTCTGGTCCTTTGTTGGGTTTTCCATGTTTGGGATCTCGTCCTTTGTTGGATTTTCCATGTTTGGGCACTGGTCCTTTGTTGGGTTTGCCATGTTTGGGCTCTGGTCCTTTGTTGGCTTTTCCATGTTTGGGCTCTGGTCCTTTGTTGGGTTTTCCATGTTTGGGATCTAGTCCTTTGTTGGGTTTTCCATGTTTGGGCTCTGGTCCTTTGTTGGGTTTTCCATGTTTGGGCTCTGGTCCTTTGTTGGGTTTTCCATGTTTGGGATCTAGTCCTTTGTTGGATTTTCCATGTTTGGACTCCCGTCCTTTGTTGCGTTTTCCATGTTTGGTTTCTCGTCCTTTGATGAGTTTTCCATGTTTGGGCTCTGCTCCTTTGTTGGGTTTTCCATGTTTGGACTCCGGTCCTTTGTTGGATGTTCCATATTTGGGTTCTGCTCCTTTGTTGGGTTTTCCATATTTGGGCTCTGCTCCTTTGTTGGGTTTTCCATGTTTGGGTTCTGGTCCTTTGTTGGGTTTTCCATGTTTGGGTTCTGCTCCTTTGTTGGGTTTTCCATGTTTGGGATCCAGTCCTTGGTTGGGGTTTCCATGTTTGGGCTCTGGTCCTTTGTTGGGTTTTCTATGTTTGGGATCTAGTCCTTTGTTGGGTTTTCCATGTTTGGGTTCTGATCCTTTGTTGGGTTTTCCATGTTTGGGCTCAGCTCCTTTGTTGGGTTTTCCATGTTTGGGTTCTCGTCCTTTGTTGGGTTTTCCATGTTTGGGCTCTGTTCCTTTGTTGGGTTTTCCATGTTTGGGATCTAGTCCTTCGTTGGGTTTTCCATGTTTGGACTCAGGTCCTTTGTTGGGTTTTCCATGTTTGGGAACTGCTCCTTTGTTGGGTTTTCCATGTTTGTGCTCTGCTCTATTATTGGGTTTTCCATGTTTGGGTTCTGGTCCTTTGTTGGGTTTTCCATGTTAGGGTTCTCGTGCTTTGTTCGGTTTTCCATGTTTGGGCTCCGGTCCTTTGTTGGGTTTTCCATGTTTGGGATCTAGTCCATTGTTGATTTTTCCATGTTTGGACTACGGTCCTTTGTTGGGTTTTCCATGTTTGGGTTCTGCTCCTTTGTTGGGTTTTCCATGTTTGGGCTCTGCTCTATTGTTGGGTTTTCCATGTTTGGGTTCTGGTCCTTTGTTGGGTTTTGCATGTTTGGGCTCTGGTCCTTTGTTGGGTTTTCCATGTTTGGGCTCTGGTCCTTTGTTGGGTTTTCCATGTTTGGGATCTAGTCCTTCGTTGGGTTTTCCATGTTTGGACTCAGGTCCTTTGTTGGGTTTTCCATGTTTGGGTACTGCTCCTTTGTTGGGTTTTCCATGTTTGGGATCTAGTCCTTTGTTGGGTTTTCCATGTTTGGGATCTAGTCCTTTGTTGGGTTTTCCATATTTGAGTTCTGGTCCTTTGTTGTGTTTTCCATGTTTGGGATCTCGTCCTTTGTTGGGTTTTCCATGTTTGGGCTCTGGTCCTTTGTTGGGTTTTCCATGTTTGGGCTCTGTTCCTTTGTTGGGTTTTCCATGTTTGGGATCTAGTCCTCTGTTGGGTTTTCCATGTTTGGGCTCTGGTCCTTTGTTAGGGTTTCCATGTTTGGGCTCTGGTCCTTTGTTGGGTTTTCCATGTTTGGGCTCTGGTCCATTGTTGGGTTTTCCATGTTTTGGATCTAGTCCTTTGTTGGGTTTTCCATGTTTAGGATCTAGTCCTTTGTTGGGTTTTCCATTTTTGTGTTCTGGTCCTTTGTTGAGTTTTCCATGTTTGGGTTCTGGTCCTTTGTTGGGTTTTCCATGTTTGGGTTCTGCTCCTTTGTTGGGTTTTCCATGTTTGGGTTCTGGTCCTTTGTTGGGTTTTCCATGTTTGGGCTCAGCTCCTTTGTTGGGTTTTCCATGTTTGGGTTCTCGTCCTTTGTTGGGTTTTCCATGTTTGGGCTCTGTTCCTTTGTTGGGTTTTCCATGTTTGGGATCTAGTCCTTCGTTGGGTTTTCCATGTTTGGACTCAGGTCCTTTGTTGGGTTTTCCATGTTTGGGTACTGCTCCTTTGTTGGGTTTTCCATGTTTGGGATTTCGTCCTTTGTTGGGTTTTCCATGTTTGGGTTCTGGTCCTTTGTTGGCTTTTCCATGTTTGGGTTATGGTCCTTTGTTGGGTTTTCCATGTTTGCCTCTGGTCCTTTGTTGGGTTTTCCATGTTTGGGTTCTGCTCTATTATTGGGTTTTCCATGTTTGGGTTCTGCTCCTTTGTTGGGTTTTCCATGTTTGGGCTCTGGTCCTTTGTTGGGTTTTCCATTTTTGGGCTCTGGTCCTTTGTTGGGTTTTCCATGTTTGGGATCTAGTCCTTTGTTGGATTTTCCATGTTTGGACTCCGGTCCTTTGATGGGTTTTCCATGTTTGGGCTCTGCTCCTTTGTTGGATTTTCCATGTTTGGACTCCGGTCCTTTGTTGGATGTTCCATGTTTGGGTTCTGCTCCTTTGTTGGGTTTTCCATGTTTGGGCTCTGCTCCTTTGTTGGGTTTTCCATGTTTGGGTTCTGGTCCTTTGTTGGGTTTTCCATGTTTGGGTTCTGCTCCTTTGTTGGGTTTTCCATGTTTGGGTTCTGGTCCTTTGTTGGGGTTTCCATGTTTGGGATCTAGTCCTTTGTTGGGTTTTCCATGTTTGGGATCTCGTCCTTTGTTGGGTTTTCCATGTTTGGGCTCTGGTCCTTTGTTGGGTTTTCCATGTTTGGGATCTAGTCCTTTGTTGGGTTTTCCATGTTTGGGATCTAGTCCTTTGTTGGGTTTTCCATATTTGAGTTCTGGTCCTTTGTTGTGTTTTCCATGTTTGGGATCTCGTCCTTTGTTGGGTTTTCCATGTTTGGGCTCTGGTCCTTTGTTGGGTTTTCCATGTTTGGGCTCTGTTCCTTTGTTGGGTTTTCCATGTTTGGGATCGAGTCCTCTGTTGGGTTTTCCATGTTTGGGCTCTGGTCCTTTGTTAGGGTTTCCATGTTTGGGCTCTGGTCCTTTGTTGGGTTTTCCATGTTTGGGCTCTGGTCCATTGTTGGGTTTTCCATGTTTTGGATCTAGTCCTTTGTTGGGTTTTCCATGTTTAGGATCTAGTCCTTTGTTGGGTTTTCCATTTTTGTGTTCTGGTCCTTTGTTGAGTTTTCCATGTTTGGGTTCTGGTCCTTTGTTGGGTTTTCCATGTTTGGGTTCTGCTCCTTTGTTGGGTTTTCCATGTTTGGGTTCTGGTCCTTTGTTGGGTTTTCCATGTTTGGGCTCAGCTCCTTTGTTGGGTTTTCCATGTTTGGGTTCTCGTCCTTTGTTGGGTTTTCCATGTTTGGGCTCTGTTCCTTTGTTGGGTTTTCCATGTTTGGGATCTAGTCCTTCGTTGGGTTTTCCATGTTTGGACTCAGGTCCTTTGTTGGGTTTTCCATGTTTGGGTACTGCTCCTTTGTTGGGTTTTCCATGTTTGGGATTTCGTCCTTTGTTGGGTTTTCCATGTTTGGGTTCTGGTCCTTTGTTGGCTTTTCCATGTTTGGGTTATGGTCCTTTGTTGGGTTTTCCATGTTTGGGCTCTGGTCCTTTGTTGGGTTTTCCATGTTTGGGTTCTGCTCCTTTGTTGGGTTTTCCATGTTTGGGCTCTGGTCCTTTGTTGGGTTTTCCATGTTTGGGATCTAGTCCTTTGTTGGATTTTCCATGTTTGGACTGCGGTCCTTTGTTGGGTTTTCCATGTTTGGTTTCTCGTCCTTTGATGGGTTTTCCATGTTTGGGCTCTGCTCCATTGTTGGGTTTTCCATGTTTGGACTCCGGTCCTTTGTTGGATGTTCTATGTTTGGGTTCTGCTCCTTTGTTGGGTTTTCCATGTTTGGGCTCTGCTCCTTTGTTGGGTTTTCCATGTTTGGGTTCTGGTCCTTTGTTGGGTTTTCCATGTTTGGGTTCTGCTCCTTTGTTGGCTTTTCCATGTTTGGGATCCAGTCCTTTGTTGGGGTTTCCATGTTTGGGCTCTAGTCCTTTGTTGGGTTTTCCATGTTTGTGTTCTGGTCCTTTGTTGGGTTTTCCATGTTTGGGTTCTGCTCCTTTGTTGGGTTTTCCATGTTTGGGTTCTGATCCTTTGTTGGGTTTTCCATGTTTGGGCTCAGCTCCTTTGTTGGGTTTTCCATGTTTGGGTTCTCGTCCTTTCTTGGGTTTTCCATGTTTGGGCTCTGTTCCTTTGTTGGGTTTTCCATGTTTGGGATCTAGTCCTTCGTTGGGTTTTCCATGTTTGGACTCAGGTCCTTTGTTGGGTTTTCCATGTTTGGGAACTGCTCCTTTGTTGGGTTTTCCATGTTTGTGCTCTGCTCTATTATTGGGTTTTCCATGTTTGGGTTCTGGTCCTTTGTTGGGTTTTCCATGTTAGCGTTCTCGTGCTTTGTTCGGTTTTCCATGTTTGGGCTCCGGTCCTTTGTTGGGTTTTCCATGTTTGGGATCTAGTCCATTGTTGATTTTTCCATGTTTGGACTACGGTCCTTTGTTGGGTTTTCCATGTTTGGGTTCTGCTCCTTTGTTGGGTTTTCCATGTTTGGGCTCTGCTCTATTGTTGGGTTTTCCATGTTTGGGTTCTGGTCCTTTGTTGGGTTTTGCATGTTTGGGCTCTGGTCCTTTGTTGGGTTTTCCATGTTTGGGCTCTGGTCCTTTGTTGGGTTTTCCATGTTTGGGATCTAGTCCTTTGTTGGATTTTCCATGTTTGGACTCCGGTCCTTTGATGGGTTTTCCATGTTTGGGCTCTGCTCCTTTGTTGGGTTTTCCATGTTTGGACTCCGGTCCTTTGTTGGATGTTCCATGTTTGGGTTCTGCTCCTTTGTTGGGTTTTCCATGTTTGGGCTCTGCTCCTTTGTTGGGTTTTCCATGTTTGGGTTCTGGTCCTTTGTTGGGTTTCCATGTTTGGGTTCTGCTCCTTTATTGGCTTTTCCATGTTTGGGATCCAGTCCTTTGTTGGGGTTTCCATGTTTGGGCTCTGGTCCTTTGTTGGGTTTTCCATGTTTGTGTTCTGGTCCTTTGTTGGGTTTTTCATGTTTGGGTTCTGCTCCTTTGTTGGGTTTTCCATGTTTGGGTTCTGGTCCTTTGTTGGGTTTTCCATGTTTGGGCTCAGCTCCTTTGTTGGGTTTTCCATGTTTGGGTTCTCGTCCTTTGTTGGGTTTTCCCGGTTTGGGCTCTGTTCCTTTGTTGGGTTTTCCATGTTTGGGATCTAGTCCTTCGTTGGGTTTTCCATGTTTGGACTCCGGTCCTTTGTTGGGTTTTCCATGTTTGGGTACTGCTCCTTTGTTGGGTTTTCCATGTTTGGGCTCTGCTCTATTATTGGGTTTTCCATGTTTGGGTTCTGGTCCTTTGTTGGGTTTTCCATGTTAGGGTTCTCGTGCTTTGTTGGGTTTTCCATGTTTGGGCTCCGGTCCTTTGTTGGGTTTTCCATGTTTGGGATCTAGTCCATTGTTGATTTTTCCATGTTTGGACTCTGGTCCTTTGTTGGGTTTTCCATGTTTGGGTTCTGCTCCTTTGTTGGGTTTTCCATGTTTGGGCTCTGCTCTATTATTGGGTATTCCATGTTTGGGTTCTGGTCCTTTGTTGGGTTTTCCATGTTTGGGCTCTGGTCCTTTGTTGGGTTTTCCATGTTTGGGCTCTGGTCCTTTGTTGGGTTTTCCATGTTTGGGATCTAGTCCTTTGTTGGATTTTCCATGTTTGGACTCCGGTCCTTTGATGGGTTTTCCATGTTTGGGCTCTGCTCCTTTGTTGGGTTTTCCATGTTTGGACTCCGGTCCTTTGTTGGATGTTCCATGTTTGGGTTCTGCTCTTTGTTGGGTTTTCCATGTTTGGGCTCTGCTCCTTTGTTGGGTTTTCCATGTTTGGGTTCTGGTCCTTTGTTGGGTTTTCCATGTTTGGGTTCTGCTCCTTTGTTGGGTTTTCCATGTTTGGGTTCTGGTCCTTTGTTGGGGTTTCCATGTTTGGGATCTAGTCCTTTGTTGGGTTTTCCATGTTTGGGATCTCGTCCTTTGTTGGGTTTTCCATGTTTGGGCTCTGGTCCTTTGTTGGGTTTTCCATGTTTGGGATCTAGTCCTTTGTTGGGTTTTCCATGTTTGGGATCTAGTCCTTTGTTGGGTTTTCCATATTTGAGTTCTGGTCCTTTGTTGTGTTTTCCATGTTTGGGATCTCGTCCTTTGTTGGGTTTTCCATGTTTGGGCTCTGGTCCTTTGTTGGGTTTTCCAGGTTTGGGCTCTGTTCCTTTGTTGGGTTTTCCATGTTTGGGATCTAGTCCTCTGTTGTGTTTTCCATGTTTGGGCTCTGGTCCTTTGTTGTGGTTTCCATGTTTGGGCTCTGGTCCTTTGTTGGGTTTTCCATTTTGGGCTCTGGTCCATTGTTGGGTTTTCCATGTTTTGGATCTCGTCCTTTGTTGGGTTTTCCATGTTTGGGATCTAGTCCTTTGTTGGGTTTTCCATTTTTGAGTTCTGGTCCTTTGTTGAGTTTTCCATGTTTGGGTTCTGGTACTTTGTTGGGTTTTCCATGTTTGGGTTCTGCTCCTTTGTTGGGTTTTCCATGTTTGGGTTCTGGTCCTTTGTTGGGTTTTCCATGTTTGGGCTCAGCTCCTTTGTTGGGTTTTCCATGTTTGGGTTCTCGTCCTTTGTTGGGTTTTCCATGTTTGGGCTCTGTTCCTTTGTTGGGTTTTCCATGTTTGGGATCTAGTTCTTCGTTGGGTTTTCCATGTTTGGACTCAGGTCCTTTGTTGGGTTTTCCATGTTTGGGTAATGCTCCTTTGTTGGGTTTTCCATGTTTGGGCTCTGCTCTATTATTGGGTTTTCCATGTTTGGGTTCTGGTCCTTTGTTGGGTTTTCCATGTTAGGGTTCTCGTGCTTTGTTGGGTTTTCCATGTTTGGGCTCCGGTCCTTTGTTGGGTTTTCCATGTTTGGGATCTAGTCCATTGTTGATTTTTCCATGTTTGGACTCCGGTCCTTTGTTGGGTTTTCCATGTTTGGGTTCTGCTCCTTTGTTGTGTTTTCCATGTTTGGGCTCTGCTCTATTATTGGGTTTTCCATGTTTGGGTTCTGGTCCTTTGTTGGGTTTTCCATGTTTGGGCTCTGGTCCTTTGTTGGGTTTTCCATGTTTGGGCTCTGGTCCTTTGTTGGGTTTTCCATGTTTGGGATCTAGTCCTTTGTTGGGTTTTCCATGTTTGGGATCTAGTCCTTTGTTGGGTTTTCCATATTTGAGTTCTGGTCCTTTGTTGTGTTTTCCATGTTTGGGATCTCGTCCTTTGTTGGGTTTTCCATGTTTGGGCTCTGGTCCTTTGTTGGGTTTTCCAGGTTTGGGCTCTGTTCCTTTGTTGGGTTTTCCATGTTTGGGATCTAGTCCTCTGTTGGGTTTTCCATGTTTGGGCTCTGGTCCTTTGTTGGGGTTTCCATGTTTGGGCTCTGGTCCTTTGTTGGGTTTTCCATTTTGGGCTCTGGTCCATTGTTGGGTTTTCCATGTTTTGGATCTAGTCCTTTGTTGGGTTTTCCATGTTTGGGATCTAGTCCTTTGTTGGTTTTTCCATTTTTGAGTTCTGGTCCTTTGTTGAGTTTTCCATGTTTGGGTTCTGGTCCTTTGTTGGGTTTTCCATGTTTGGGTTCTGCTCCTTTGTTGGGTTTTCCATGTTTGGGTTCTGGTCCTTTGTTGGGTTTTCCATGTTTGGGCTCAGCTCCTTTGTTGGGTTTTCCATGTTTGGGTTCTCGTCCTTTGTTGGGTTTTCCATGTTTGGGCTCTGTTCCTTTGTTGGGTTTTCCATGTTTGGGATCTAGTTCTTCGTTGGGTTTTCCATGTTTGGACTCAGGTCCTTTGTTGGGTTTTCCATGTTTGGGTACTGCTCCTTTGTTGGGTTTTCCATGTTTGGGCTCTGCTCTATTATTGGGTTTTCCATGTTTGGGTTCTGGTCCTTTGTTGGGTTTTCCATGTTAGGGTGCTTTGTTGGGTTTTCCATGTTTGGGCTCCGGTCCTTTGTTGGGTTTTCCATGTTTGGGATCTAGTCCTTTGTTGGGTTTTCCATTTTTGAGTTCTGGTCCTTTGTTGAGTTTTCCATGTTTGGGTTCTGGTCCTTTGTTGGGTTTTCCATGTTTGGGTTCTGGTCCTTTGTTGGGTTTTCCATGTTTGAGCTGTTCCTTTGTTGGGTTTTCCATGTTTGGGTTCTCGTCCTTTGTTGGGTTTTCCATGTTTGGGCTCTGTTCCTTTGTTGGGTTTTCCATGTTTGGCATCTAGTCCTTCGTTGGGTTTTCCATGTTTGGGTTCTGCTCCTTTGTTGGGTTTTCCATGTTTGGGTACTGCTCCTTTGTTGGATTTTCCATGTTTGGGCTCTGCTCTATTATTGGGTTTTCCATGTTTGAGTTCTGGTCCTTTGTTGGGTTTTCCATGTTAGGGTTCTCGTGCTTTGTTGGGTTTTCCATGTTTGGGCTCCGGTCCTTTGTTGGGTTTTCCATTTTGGGCTCTGGTCCATTGTTGGGTTTTCCATGTTTTGGATCTAGTCCTTTGTTGGGTTTTCCATGTTTGGGATCTAGTCCTTTGTTGGGTTTTCCATTTTTGAGTTCTGGTCCTTTGTTGAGTTTTCCATGTTTGGGTTCTGGTCCTTTGTTGGGTTTTCCATGTTTGGGTTCTGCTCCTTTGTTGGGTTTTCCATGTTTGGGTTCTGGTCCTTTGTTGGGTTTTCCATGTTTGGGCTCAGCTCCTTTGTTGGGTTTTCCATGTTTGGGTTCTCGTCCTTTGTTGGGTTTTCCATGTTTGGGCTCTGTTCCTTTGTAGGGTTTTCCATGTTTGGGATCTAGTTCTTCGTTGGGTTTTCCATGTTTGGACTCAGGTCCTTTGTTGGGTTTTCCATGTTTGGGTACTGCTCCTTTGTTGGGTTTTCCATGTTTGGGCTCTGCTCTATTATTGGGTTTTCCATGTTTGGGTTCTGGTCCTTTGTTGGGTTTTCCATGTTAGGGTGCTTTGTTGGGTTTTCCATGTTTGGGCTCCGGTCCTTTGTTGGGTTTTCCATGTTTGGGATCTAGTCCTTTGTTGGGTTTTCCATTTTTGAGTTCTGGTCCTTTGTTGAGTTTTCCATGTTTGGGTTCTGGTCCTTTGTTGGGTTTTCCATGTTTGGGTTCTGGTCCTTTGTTGGGTTTTCCATGTTTGAGCTGTTCCTTTGTTGGGTTTTCCATGTTTGGGTTCTCGTCCTTTGTTGGGTTTTCCATGTTTGGGCTCTGTTCCTTTGTTGGGTTTTCCATGTTTGGCATCTAGTCCTTCGTTGGGTTTTCCATGTTTGGGTTCTGCTCCTTTGTTGGGTTTTCCATGTTTGGGTACTGCTCCTTTGTTGGATTTTCCATGTTTGGGCTCTGCTCTATTATTGGGTTTTCCATGTTTGAGTTCTGGTCCTTTGTTGGGTTTTCCATGTTAGGGTTCTCGTGCTTTGTTGGGTTTTCCATGTTTGGGCTCCGGTCCTTTGTTGGGTTTTCCATGTTTGGGATCTAGTCCATTGTTGATTTTTCCATGTTTGGACTCCGGTCCTTTGTTGGGTTTTCCATGTTTGGGTTCTGCTCCTTTGTTGTGTTTTCCATGTTTGGGCTCTGCTCTATTATTGGGTTTTCCATGTTTGGGTTCTGGTCCTTTGTTGGGTTTTCCATGTTTGGGCTCTGGTCCTTTGTTGGGTTTTCCATGTTTGGGCTCTGGTCCTTTGTTGGGTTTTCCATGTTTGGGATCTCGTCCTTTGTTGGATTTTCCATGTTTGGGCACTGGTCCTTTGATGGGTTTTCCATGTTTGGGCTCTGCTCCTTTGTTGGGTTTTCCATGTTTGGACTCCGGTCCTTTGTTGGATGTTCCATGTTTGGGTTCTGCTCCTTTGTTGGGTTTTCCATGTTTGGGCTCTGCTCCTTTGTTGGGTTTTCCATGTTTGGGTTCTGGTCCTTTGTTGGGTTTTCCATGTTTGGGTTCTGCTCCTTTGTTGGGTTTTCCATGTTTGGGTTCTGGTCCTTTGTTGGGGTTTCCATGTTTGGGATCTAGCCCTTTGTTGGGTTTTCCATGTTTGGGATCTCGTCCTTTGTTGGGTTTTCCATGTTTGGGTTCTGCTCCTTTGTTGGGTTTTCCGTGTTTGGGCTCTGCTCTATTATTGGGTTTTCCATGTTTGGGTTCTGGTCCTTTGTTGGGTTTTCCATGTTTGGGCTCTGGTCCTTTGTTGGGTTTTCCATGTTTGGGCTCTGGTCCTTTGTTGGGTTTTCCATGTTTGGGATCTAGTCCTTTGTTGGATTTTCCATGTTTGGACTCCGGTCCTTTGATGGGTTTTCCATGTTTGGGCTCTGCTCCTTTGTTGGGTTTTCCATGTTTGGACTCCGGTCCTTTGTTGGATGTTCCATGTTTGGGTTCTGCTCCATTGTTGGGTTTTCCATGTTTGGGCTCTGCTCCTTTGTTGGGTTTTCCATGTTTGGGTTCTGGTCCTTTGTTGGGTTTTCCATGTTTGGGTTCTGCTCCTTTGTTGGCTTTTCCATGTTTGGGTTCTGGTCCTTTGTTGGGGTTTCCATGTTTGGGATCTAGTCCTTTGTTGGGGTTTCCATGTTTGGGATCTAGTCCTTTGTTGGGTTTTCCATATTTGAGTTCTGGTCCTTTGTTGTGTTTTCCATGTTTGGGATCTCGTACTTTGTTGGGTTTTCCATGTTTGGGCTCTGGTCCTTTGTTGGGTTTTCCATGTTTGGGCTCTGTTCCTTTGTTGGGTTTTCCATGTTTGTGATCTAGTCCTCTGTTGGGTTTTCCATGTTTGGGCTCTGGTCCTTTGTTGCGGTTTCCATGTTTGGGCTCTGGTCCTTTGATGGGTTTTCCATGTTTGGGCTCTGGTCCATTGTTGGGTTTTCCATGTTTTGGATCTAGTCCTTTGTTGGGTTTTCCATGTTTGGGATCTAGTCCTTTGTTGGGTTTTCCATTTTTGAGTTCTGGTCCTTTGTTGAGTTTTCCATGTTTGGGTTCTGGTCCTTTGTTGGGTTTTCCATGTTTGGGTTCTGCTCCTTTGTTGAGTTTTCCATGTTTGGGTTCTGGTCCTTTGTTGGGTTTTCCATGTTTGGGCTCAGCTCCTTTGTTGGGTTTTCCATGTTTGGGTTCTCGTCCTTTGTTGGGTTTTCCATGTTTGGGCTCTGTTCCTTTGTTGGGTTTTCCATGTTTGGGATCTAGTTCTTCGTTAGGTTTTCCATGTTTGGACTCAGGTCCTTTGTTGGGTTTTCCATGTTTGGGTACTGCTCCTTTGTTGGGTTTTCCATGTTTGGGTTCTGCTCCTTTGTTGGGTTTTCCATGTTTGGGTTCTGGTCCTTTGTTGGGGTTTCCATGTTTGGGATCTAGTCCTTTGTTGGGTTTTCCATGTTTGGGATCTCGTCCTTTGTTGGGTTTTCCATGTTTGGGCTCTGGTCCTTTGTTGGGTTTTCCATGTTTGGGATCTAGTCCTTTGTTGGGTTTTCCATGTTTGGGATCTAGTCCTTTGTTGGGTTTTCCATATTTGAGTTCTGGTCCTTTGTTGTGTTTTCCATGTTTGGGATCTCGTCCTTTGTTGGGTTTTCCATGTTTGGGCTCTGGTCCTTTGTTGGGTTTTCCATATTTGGGCTCTGTTCCTTTGTTGGGTTTTCCATGTTTGGGACCCAGTCCTCTGTTGGGTTTTCCATGTTTGGGCTCTGGTCCTTTGTTGGGTTTTGCATGTTTGGGTTAGGGTCCTTTGTTGGGTTTTCCATGTTTGGGCTCTGGTCCATTGTTGGGTTTTCCATGTTTTGGATCTAGTCCTTTGTTGGGTTTTCCATGTTTGGAATCTAGTCCTTTGTTGGGTTTTCCATTTTTGAGTTCTGGTCCTTTGTTGAGTTTTCCATGTTTGGGATCTCGTCCTTTGTTGGGTTTTCCATGTTTGAGCTCTGGTCCTTTGTTGGGATTTCCATGTTTGGGATCTAGTCCTTTGCTGGGTTTTCCATGTTTGGTCTCTGCTCCTTTGTTGGGTTTTCCATGTTTGGGCTCTGGTCCTTTGTTGGGTTTTCCATGTTTGGGATCTCGTCCTTTGTTGGGTTTTCCATGTTTGGGCTCTGGTCCTTTGTTGGGTTTGCCATGTTTGGGCTCTGGTCCTTTGTTGGCTTTTCCATGTTTGGGCTCTGGTCCTTTGTTGGGTTTTCCATGTTTGGGATCTAGTCCTTTGTTGGGTTTTCCATGTTTGGGCTCTGGTCCTTTGTTGGGTTTTCCATGTTTGGGCTCTGGTCCTTTGTTGGGTTTTCCATGTTTGGGATCTAGTCCTTTGTTGGATTTTCCATGTTTGGACTCCCGTCCTTTGTTGGGTTTTCCATGTTTGGTTTCTCGTCCTTTGATGGGTTTTCCATGTTTGGGCTCTGGTCCTTTGTTGGGTTTTCCATGTTTGGACTCCGGTCCTTTGTTGGATGTTCCATGTTTGGGTTCTGCTCCTTTGTTGGGTTTTCCATATTTGGGCTCTGCTCCTTTGTTGGGTTTTCCATGTTTGGGTTCTGGTCCTTTGTTGGGTTTTCCATGTTTGGGTTCTGCTCCTTTGTTGGGTTTTCCATGTTTGGGATCCAGTCCTTTGTTGGGGTTTCCATGTTTGGGCTCTGGTCCTTTGTTGGGTTTTCTATGTTTGGGATCTATTCCTTTGTTGGGTTTTCCATGTTTGGGATCTCGTCCTTTGTTGGATTTTCCATGTTTGGGTTCTCGTCTTTTGTTGGGTTTTCCATGTTTGGGATCCAGTTCTTTGTTGGTTTTCCATGTTTGGACTCCGGTCCTTTGTTGGATGTTCCATGTTTGAGTTCTGGTCCTTTGTTGGGTTTTCCATGTTAGGGTTCTCGTGCTTTGTTGGGTTTTCCATGTTTGAGCTCTGGTCCTTTGTTGGGATTTCCATGTTTGGGATCTAGTCCTTTGCTGGGTTTTCCATGTTTGGGCTCTGCTCCTTTGTTGGGTTTTCCATGTTTGGGCTCTGGTCCTTTGTTGGGTTTTCCATGTTTGGGATCTCGTCCTTTGTTGGATTTTCCATGTTTGGGCACTGGTCCTTTGTTGGGTTTGCCATGTTTGGGCTCTGGTCCTTTGTTGGCTTTTCCATGTTTGGGCTCTGGTCGTTTGTTGGGTTTTCCATGTTTGGGATCTAGTCCTTTGTTGTGTTTTCCATGTTTGGGCTCTGGTCCTTTGTTGGATTTTCCATGTTTGGGCTCTGGTCCTTTGTTGGGTTTTCCATGTTTGGGATCTAGTCCTTTGTTGGATTTTCCATGTTTGGACTCCCGTCCTTTGTTGGGTTTTCCATGTTTGGTTTCTCGTCCTTTGATGGGTTTTCCATGTTTGGGCTCTGGTCCTTTGTTGGGTTTTCCATGTTTGGACTCCGGTCCTTTGTTGGATGTTCCATGTTTGGGTTCTGCTCCTTTGTTGGGTTTTCCATATTTGGGCTCTGCTCCTTTGTTGGGTTTTCCATGTTTGGGTTCTGGTCCTTTGTTGGGTTTTCCATGTTTGGGTTCTGCTCCTTTGTTGGGTTTTCCATGTTTGGGATCCAGTCCTTTGTTGGGGTTTCCATGTTTGGGCTCTGGTCCTTTGTTGGGTTTTCTATGTTTGGGATCTATTCCTTTGTTGGGTTTTCCATGTTTGGGATCTCGTCCTTTGTTGGATTTTCCATGTTTGGGTTCTCGTCTTTTGTTGGGTTTTCCATGTTTGGGATCCAGTTCTTTGTTGGTTTTCCATGTTTGGACTCCGGTCCTTTGTTGGATGTTCCATGTTTGAGTTCTGGTCCTTTGTTGGGTTTTCCATGTTAGGGTTCTCGTGCTTTGTTGGGTTTTCCATGTTTGAGCTCTGGTCCTTTGTTGGGATTTCCATGTTTAGGATCTAGTCCTTTGCTGGGTTTTCCATGTTTGGGCTCTGCTCCTTTGTTGGGTTTTCCATGTTTGGGCTCTGGTCCTTTGTTGGGTTTTCCATGTTTGGGATCTCGTCCTTTGTTGGATTTTCCATGTTTGGGCACTGGTCCTTTGTTGGGTTTGCCATGTTTGGGCTCTGGTCCTTTGTTGGCTTTTCCATGTTTGGGCTCTGGTCCTTTGTTGGGTTTTCCATGTTTGGGATCTAGTCCTTTGTTGGGTTTTCCATGTTTGGGCTCTGGTCCTTTGTTGGGTTTTCCATGTTTGGGCTCTGGTCCTTTGTTGGGTTTTCCATGTTTGGGATCTAGTCCTTTGTTGGATTTTCCATGTTTGAGTTCTGGTCCTTTGTTGGGTTTTCCATGTTTGGGTTCTGCTCCTTTGTTGGGTTTTCCATGTTTGGGCTCTGCTCTATTATTGGGTATTCCATGTTTGGGTTCTGGTCCTTTGTTGGGTTTTCCATGTTTGGGCTCTGGTCCTTTGTTGGGTTTTCCATGTTTGGGCTCTGGTCCTTTGTTGGGTTTTCCATGTTTGGGATCTAGTCCTTTGTTGGATTTTCCATGTTTGGACTCCGGTCCTTTGATGGGTTTTCCATGTTTGGGCTCTGCTCCTTTGTTGGGTTTTCCATGTTTGGACTCCGGTCCTTTGTTGGATGTTCCATGTTTGGGTTCTGCTCTTTGTTGGGTTTTCCATGTTTGGGCTCTGCTCCTTTGTTGGGTTTTCCATGTTTGGGTTCTGGTCCTTTGTTGGGTTTTCCATGTTTGGGTTCTGCTCCTTTGTTGGGTTTTCCATGTTTGGGTTCTGGTCCTTTGTTGGGGTTTCCATGTTTGGGATCTAGTCCTTTGTTGGGTTTTCCATGTTTGGGATCTCGTCCTTTGTTGGGTTTTCCATGTTTGGGCTCTGGTCCTTTGTTGGGTTTTCCATGTTTGGGATCTAGTCCTTTGTTGGGTTTTCCATGTTTGGGATCTAGTCCTTTGTTGGGTTTTCCATATTTGAGTTCTGGTCCTTTGTTGTGTTTTCCATGTTTGGGATCTCGTCCTTTGTTGGGTTTTCCATGTTTGGGCTCTGGTCCTTTGTTGGGTTTTCCAGGTTTGGGCTCTGTTCCTTTGTTGGGTTTTCCATGTTTGGGATCTAGTCCTCTGTTGTGTTTTCCATGTTTGGGCTCTGGTCCTTTGCTGTGGTTTCCATGTTTGGGCTCTGGTCCTTTGTTGGGTTTTCCATTTTGGGCTCTGGTCCATTGTTGGGTTTTCCATGTTTTGGATCTAGTCCTTTGTTGGGTTTTCCATGTTTGGGATCTAGTCCTTTGTTGGGTTTTCCATTTTTGAGTTCTGGTCCTTTGTTGAGTTTTCCATGTTTGGGTTCTGGTACTTTGTTGGGTTTTCCATGTTTGGGTTCTGCTCCTTTGTTGGGTTTTCCATGTTTGGGTTTTGGTCCTTTGTTGGGTTTTCCATGTTTGGGCTCAGCTCCTTTGTTGGGTTTTCCATGTTTGGGTTCTCGTCCTTTGTTGGGTTTTCCATGTTTGGGCTCTGTTCCTTTGTTGGGTTTTCCATGTTTGGGATCTAGTTCTTCGTTGGGTTTTCCATGTTTGGACTCAGGTCCTTTGTTGGGTTTTCCATGTTTGGGTAATGCTCCTTTGTTGGGTTTTCCATGTTTGGGCTCTGCTCTATTATTGGGTTTTCCATTTTTGGGTTCTGGTCCTTTGTTGGGTTTTCCATGTTAGGGTTCTCGAGCTTTGTTGGGTTTTCCATGTTTGGGCTCCGGTCCTTTGTTGGGTTTTCCATGTTTGGGATCTAGTCCATTGTTGATTTTTCCATGTTTGGACTCCGGTCCTTTGTTGGGTTTTCCATGTTTGGGCTCTGCTCTATTATTGGGTTTTCCATGTTTGGGTTCTGGTCCTTTGTTGGGTTTTCCATGTTTGGGCTCTGGTCCTTTGTTGGGTTTTCCATGTTTGGGCTCTGGTCCTTTGTTGGGTTTTCCATGTTTGGGATCTAGTCCTTTGTTGGGTTTTCCATGTTTGGGATCTAGTCCTTTGTTGGGTTTTCCATATTTGAGTTCTGGTCCTTTGTTGTGTTTTCCATGTTTGGGATCTCGTCCTTTGTTGGGTTTTCCATGTTTGGGCTCTGGTCCTTTGTTGGGTTTTCCAGGTTTGGGCTCTGTTCCTTTGTTGGGTTTTCCATGTTTGGGATCTAGTCCTCTGTTGGGTTTTCCATGTTTGGGCTCTGGTCCTTTGTTGGGGTTTCCATGTTTGGGCTCTGGTCCTTTGTTGGGTTTTCCATTTTGGGCTCTGGTCCATTGTTGGGTTTTCCATGTTTTGGATCTAGTCCTTTGTTGGGTTTTCCATGTTTGGGATCTAGTCCTTTGTTGGGTTTTCCATTTTTGAGTTCTGGTCCTTTGTTGAGTTTTCCATGTTTGGGTTCTGGTCCTTTGTTGGGTTTTCCATGTTTGGGTTCTGCTCCTTTGTTGGGTTTTCCATGTTTGGGTTCTGGTCCTTTGTTGGGTTTTCCATGTTTGTGCTCAGCTCCTTTGTTGGGTTTTCCATGTTTGGGTTCTCGTCCTTTGTTGGGTTTTCCATGTTTGGGCTCTGTTCCTTTGTTGGGTTTTCCATGTTTGGGATCTAGTTCTTCGTTGGGTTTTCCATGTTTGGACTCAGGTCCTTTGTTGGGTTTTCCATGTTTGGGTACTGCTCCTTTGTTGGGTTTTCCATGTTTGGGCTCTGCTCTATTATTGGGTTTTCCATGTTTGGGTTCTGGTCCTTTGTTGGGTTTTCCATGTTAGGGTGCTTTGTTGGGTTTTCCATGTTTGGGCTCCGGTCCTTTGTTGGGTTTTCCATGTTTGGGATCTAGTCCTTTGTTGGGTTTTCCATTTTTGAGTTCTGGTCCTTTGTTGAGTTTTCCATGTTTGGGTTCTGGTCCTTTGTTGGGTTTTCCATGTTTGGGTTCTGGTCCTTTGTTGGGTTTTCCATGTTTGAGCAGTTCCTTTGTTGGGTTTTCCATGTTTGGGTTCTCGTCCTTTGTTGGGTTTTCCATGTTTGGGCTCTGTTCCTTTGTTGGGTTTTCCATGTTTGGCATCTAGTCCTTCGTTGGGTTTTCCATGTTTGGGTTCTGCTCCTTTGTTGGGTTTTCCATGTTTGGGTACTGCTCCTTTGTTGGATTTTCCATGTTTGGGCTCTGCTCTATTATTGGGTTTTCCATGTTTGAGTTCTGGTCCTTTGTTGGGTTTTCCATGTTAGGGTTCTCGTGCTTTGTTGGGTTTTCCATGTTTGGGCTCCGGTCCTTTGTTGGGTTTTCCATGTTTGGGATCTAGTCCATTGTTGATTTTTCCATGTTTGGACTCCGGTCCTTTGTTGGGTTTTCCATGTTTGGGTTCTGCTCCTTTGTTGTGTTTTCCATGTTTGGGCTCTGCTCTATTATTGGGTTTTCCATGTTTGGGTTCTGGTCCTTTGTTGGGTTTTCCATGTTTGGGCGCTGGTCCTTTGTTGGGTTTTCCATGTTTGGGCTCTGGTCCTTTGTTGGGTTTTCCATGTTTGGGATCTCGTCCTTTGTTGGATTTTCCATGTTTGGGCACTGGTCCTTTGATGGGTTTTCCATGTTTGGGCTCTGCTCCTTTGTTGGGTTTTCCATGTTTGTACTCCGGTCCTTTGTTGGATGTTCCATGTTTGGGTTCTGCTCCTTTGTTGGGTTTTCCATGTTTGGGTTCTGGTCCTTTGTTGGGGTTTCCATGTTTGGGATCTAGCCCTTTGTTGGGTTTTCCATGTTTGGGATCTCGTCCTTTGTTGGGTTTTCCATGTTTGGGATCTAGTTCTTCGTTGGGTTTTCCATGTTTGGACTCAGGTCCTTTGTTGGGTTTTCCATGTTTGGGTACTGCTCCTTTGTTGGGTTTTCCATGTTTGGGCTCTGCTCTATTATTGGGTTTTCCATGTTTGGGTTCTGGTCCTTTGTTGGGTTTTCCATGTTAGGGTGCTTTGTTGGGTTTTCCATGTTTGGGCTCCGGTCCTTTGTTGGGTTTTCCATGTTTGGGATCTAGTCCTTTGTTGGGTTTTCCATTTTTGAGTTCTGGTCCTTTGTTGAGTTTTCCATGTTTGGGTTCTGGTCCTTTGTTGGGTTTTCCATGTTTGGGTTCTGGTCCTTTGTTGGGTTTTCCATGTTTGAGCTGTTCCTTTGTTGGGTTTTCCATGTTTGGGTTCTCGTCCTTTGTTGGGTTTTCCATGTTTGGGCTCTGTTCCTTTGTTGGGTTTTCCATGTTTGGCATCTAGTCCTTCGTTGGGTTTTCCATGTTTGGGTACTGCTCCTTTGTTGGATTTTCCATGTTTGGGCTCTGCTCTATTATTGGGTTTTCCATGTTTGAGTTCTGGTCCTTTGTTGGGTTTTCCATGTTAGGGTTCTCGTGCTTTGTTGGGTTTTCCATGTTTGGGCTCCGGTCCTTTGTTGGGTTTTCCATGTTTGGGATCTAGTCCATTGTTGATTTTTCCATGTTTGGACTCCGGTCCTTTGTTGGGTTTTCCATGTTTGGGTTCTGCCCCTTTGTTGTGTTTTCCATGTTTGGGCTCTGCTCTATTATTGGGTTTTCCATGTTTGGGTTCTGGTCCTTTGTTGGGTTTTCCATGTTTGGGCTCTGGTCCTTTGTTGGGTTTTCCATGTTTGGGCTCTGGTCCTTTGTTGGGTTTTCCATGTTTGGGATCTCGTCCTTTGTTGGATTTTCCATGTTTGGGCACTGGTCCTTTGATGGGTTTTCCATGTTTGGGCTCTGCTCCTTTGTTGGGTTTTCCATGTTTGGACTCCGGTCCTTTGTTGGATGTTCCATGTTTGGGTTCTGCTCCTTTGTTGGGTTTTCCATGTTTGGGCTCTGCTCCTTTGTTGGGTTTTCCATGTTTGGGTTCTGGTCCTTTGTTGGGTTTTCCATGTTTGGGTTCTGCTCCTTTGTTGGGTTTTCCATGTTTGGGTTCTGGTCCTTTGTTGGGGTTTCCATGTTTGGGATCTAGCCCTTTGTTGGGTTTTCCATGTTTGGGATCTCGTCCTTTGTTGGGTTTTCCATGTTTGGGTTCTGCTCCTTTGTTGGGTTTTCCGTGTTTGGGCTCTGCTCTATTATTGGGTTTTCCATGGTTGGGTTCTGGTCCTTTCTTGGGTTTTCCATGTTTGGGCTCTGGTCCTTTGTTGGGTTTTCCATGTTTGGGCTCTGGTCCTTTGTTGGGTTTTCCATGTTTGGGATCTAGTCCTTTGTTGGATTTTCCATGTTTGGACTCCGGTCCTTTGATGGGTTTTCCATGTTTGGGCTCTGCTCCTTTGTTGGGTTTTCCATGTTTGGACTCCGGTCCTTTGTTGGATGTTCCATGTTTGGGTTCTGCTCCATTGTTGGGTTTTCCATGTTTGGGCTCTGCTCCTTTGTTGGGTTTTCCATGTTTGGGTTCTGGTCCTTTGTTGGGTTTTCCATGTTTGGGTTCTGCTCCTTTGTTGGCTTTTCCATGTTTGGGTTCTGGTCCTTTGTTGGGGTTTCCATGTTTGGGATCTAGTCCTTTGTTGGGGTTTCCATATTTGAGTTCTGGTCCTTTGTTGTGTTTTCCATGTTTGGGATCTCGTACTTTGTTGGGTTTTCCATGTTTGGGCTCTGGTCCTTTGTTGGGTTTTCCATGTTTGGGCTCTGTTCCTTTGTTGGGTTTTCCATGTTTGGGATCTAGTCCTCTGTTGGGTTTTCCATGTTTGGGCTCTGGTCCTTTGTTGCTGTTTCCATGTTTGGGCTCTGGTCCTTTGTTGGGTTTTCCATGTTTGGGCTCTGGTCCATTGTTGGGTTTTCCATGTTTTGGATCTAGTCCTTTGTTGGGTTTTCCATGTTTGGGATCTAGTCCTTTGTTGGGTTTTCCATTTTTGAGTTCTGGTCCTTTGTTGAGTTTTCCATGTTTGGGTTCTGGTCCTTTGTTGGGTTTTCCATGTTTGGGTTCTGCTCCTTTGTTGAGTTTTCCATGTTTGGGTTCTGCTCCTTTGTTGGGTTTTCCATGTTTGGGTACTGCTCCTTTGTTGGATTTTCCATGTTTGGGCTCTGCTCTATTATTGGGTTTTCCATGTTTGAGTTCTGGTCCTTTGTTGGGTTTTCCATGTTAGGGTTCTCGTGCTTTGTTGGGTTTTCCATGTTTGGGCTCCGGTCCTTTGTTGGGTTTTCCATGTTTGGGATCTAGTCCATTGTTGATTTTTCCATGTTTGGACTCCGGTCCTTTGTTGGGTTTTCCATGTTTGGGTTCTGCTCCTTTGTTGTGTTTTCCATGTTTGGGCTCTGCTCTATTATTGCGTTTTCCATGTTTGGGTTCTGGTCCTTTGTTGGGTTTTCCATGTTTGGGCTCTGGTCCTTTGTTGGGTTTTCCATGTTTGGGCTCTGGTCCTTTGTTGGGTTTTCCATGTTTGGGATCTCGTCCTTTGTTGGATTTTCCATGTTTGGGCACTGGTCCTTTGATGGGTTTTCCATGTTTGGGCTCTGCTCCTTTGTTGGGTTTTCCATGTTTGGACTCCGGTCCTTTGTTGGATGTTCCATGTTTGGGTTCTGCTCCTTTGTTGGGTTTTCCATGTTTGGGTTCTGGTCCTTTGTTGGGGTTTCCATGTTTGGGATCTAGCCCTTTGTTGGGTTTTCCATGTTTGGGATCTCGTCCTTTGTTGGGTTTTCCATGTTTGGGATCTAGTTCTTCGTTGGGTTTTCCATGTTTGGACTCAGGTCCTTTGTTGGGTTTTCCATGTTTGGGTACTGCTCCTTTGTTGGGTTTTCCATGTTTGGGCTCTGCTCTATTATTGGGTTTTCCATGTTTGGGTTCTGGTCCTTTGTTGGGTTTTCCATGTTAGGGTGCTTTGTTGGGTTTTCCATGTTTGGGCTCCGGTCCTTTGTTGGGTTTTCCATGTTTGGGATCTAGTCCTTTGTTGGGTTTTCCATTTTTGAGTTCTGGTCCTTTGTTGAGTTTTCCATGTTTGGGTTCTGGTCCTTTGTTGGGTTTTCCATGTTTGGGTTCTGGTCCTTTGTTGGGTTTTCCATGTTTGAGCTGTTCCTTTGTTGGGTTTTCCATGTTTGGGTTCTCGTCCTTTGTTGGGTTTTCCATGTTTGGGCTCTGTTCCTTTGTTGGGTTTTCCATGTTTGGCATCTAGTCCTTCGTTGGGTTTTCCATGTTTGGGTTCTGCTCCTTTGTTGGGTTTTCCATGTTTGGGTACTGCTCCTTTGTTGGATTTTCCATGTTTGGGCTCTGCTCTATTATTGGGTTTTCCATGTTTGAGTTCTGGTCCTTTGTTGGGTTTTCCATGTTAGGGTTCTCGTGCTTTGTTGGGTTTTCCATGTTTGGGCTCCGGTCCTTTGTTGGGTTTTCCATGTTTGGGATCTAGTCCATTGTTGATTTTTCCATGTTTGGACTCCGGTCCTTTGTTGGGTTTTCCATGTTTGGGTTCTGCTCCTTTGTTGTGTTTTCCATGTTTGGGCTCTGCTCTATTATTGGGTTTTCCATGTTTGGGTTCTGGTCCTTTGTTGGGTTTTCCATGTTTGGGCTCTGGTCCTTTGTTGGGTTTTCCATGTTTGGGCTCTGGTCCTTTGTTGGGTTTTCCATGTTTGGGATCTCGTCCTTTGTTGGATTTTCCATGTTTGGGCACTGGTCCTTTGATGGGTTTTCCATGTTTGGGCTCTGCTCCTTTGTTGGGTTTTCCATGTTTGGACTCCGGTCCTTTGTTGGATGTTCCATGTTTGGGTTCTGCTCCTTTGTTGGGTTTTCCATGTTTGGGCTCTGCTCCTTTGTTGGGTTTTCCATGTTTGGGTTCTGGTCCTTTGTTGGGTTTTCCATGTTTGGGTTCTGCTCCTTTGTTGGGTTTTCCATGTTTGGGTTCTGGTCCTTTGTTGGGGTTTCCATGTTTGGGATCTAGCCCTTTGTTGGGTTTTCCATGTTTGGGATCTCGTCCTTTGTTGGGTTTTCCATGTTTGGGTTCTGCTCCTTTGTTGGGTTTTCCGTGTTTGGGCTCTGCTCTATTATTGGGTTTTCCATGTTTGGGTTCTGGTCCTTTGTTGGGTTTTCCATGTTTGGGCTCTGGTCCTTTGTTGGGTTTTCCATGTTTGGGCTCTGGTCCTTTGTTGGGTTTTCCATGTTTGGGATCTAGTCCTTTGTTGGATTTTCCATGTTTGGACTCCGGTCCTTTGATGGGTTTTCCATGTTTGGGCTCTGCTCCTTTGTTGGGTTTTCCATGTTTGGACTCCGGTCCTTTGTTGGATGTTCCATGTTTGGGTTCTGCTCCATTGTTGGGTTTTCCATGTTTGGGCTCTGCTCCTTTGTTGGGTTTTCCATGTTTGGGTTCTGGTCCTTTGTTGGGTTTTCCATGTTTGGGTTCTGCTCCTTTGTTGGCTTTTCCATGTTTGGGTTCTGGTCCTTTGTTGGGGTTTCCATGTTTGGGATCTAGTCCTTTGTTGGGGTTTCCATGTTTGGGATCTAGTCCTTTGTTGGGTTTTCCATATTTGAGTTCTGGTCCTTTGTTGTGTTTTCCATGTTTGGGATCTCGTACTTTGTTGGGTTTTCCATGTTTGGGCTCTGGTCCTTTGTTGGGTTTTCCATGTTTGGGCTCTGTTCCTTTGTTGGGTTTTCCATGTTTGGGATCTAGTCCTCTGTTGGGTTTTCCATGTTTGGGCTCTGGTCCTTTGTTGCGGTTTCCATGTTTGGGCTCTGGTCCTTTGTTGGGTTTTCCATGTTTGGGCTCTGGTCCATTGTTGGGTTTTCCATGTTTTGGATCTAGTCCTTTGTTGGGTTTTCCATGTTTGGGATCTAGTCCTTTGTTGGGTTTTCCATTTTTGAGTTCTGGTCCTTTGTTGAGTTTTCCATGTTTGGGTTCTGGTCCTTTGTTGGGTTTTCCATGTTTGGGTTCTGCTCCTTTGTTGAGTTTTCCATGTTTGGGTTCTGGTCCTTTGTTGGGGTTTCCATGTTTGGGCTCAGCTCCTTTGTTGGGTTTTCCATGTTTGGGTTCTCGTCCTTTGTTGGGTTTTCCATGTTTGGGCTCTGTTCCTTTGTTGGGTTTTCCATGTTTGGGATCTAGTTCTTCGTTGGGTTTTCCATGTTTGGACTCAGGTCCTTTGTTGGGTTTTCCATGTTTGGGTACTGCTCCTTTGTTGGGTTTTCCATGTTTGGGTTCTGCTCCTTTGTTGGGTTTTCCATGTTTGGGTTCTGGTCCTTTGTTGGGGTTTCCATGTTTGGGATCTAGTCCTTTGTTGGGTTTTCCATGTTTGGGATCTCGTCCTTTGTTGGGTTTTCCATGTTTGGGCTCTGGTCCTTTGTTGGGTTTTCCATGTTTGGGATCTAGTCCTTTGTTGGGTTTTCCATGTTTGGGATCTAGTCCTTTGTTGGGTTTTCCATATTTGAGTTCTGGTCCTTTGTTGTGTTTTCCATGTTTGGGATCTCGTCCTTTGTTGGGTTTTCCATGTTTGGGCTCTGGTCCTTTGTTGGGTTTTCCATATTTGGGCTCTGTTCCTTTGTTGGGTTTTCCATGTTTGGGACCCAGTCCTCTGTTGGGTTTTCCATGTTTGGGCTCTGGTCCTTTGTTGGGTTTTGCATGTTTGGGTTAGGGTCCTTTGTTGGGTTTTCCATGTTTGGGCTCTGGTCCATTGTTGGGTTTTCCATGTTTTGGATCTAGTCCTTTGTTGGGTTTTTCATGTTTGGAATCTAGTCCTTTGTTGGGTTTTCCATTTTTGAGTTCTGGTCCTTTGTTGAGTTTTCCATGTTTGGGATCTCGTCCTTTGTTGGGTTTTCCATGTTTGAGCTCTGGTCCTTTGTTGGGATTTCCATGTTTGGGATCTAGTCCTTTGCTGGGTTTTCCATGTTTGGGCTCTGCTCCTTTGTTGGGTTTTCCATGTTTGGGCTCTGGTCCTTTGTTGGGTTTTCCATGTTTGGGATCTCGTCCTTTGTTGGATTTTCCATGTTTGGGCACTGGTCCTTTGTTGGGTTTGCCATGTTTGGGCTCTGGTCCTTTGTTGGCTTTTCCATGTTTGGGCTCTGGTCCTTTGTTGGGTTTTCCATGTTTGGGATCTAGTCCTTTGTTGTGTTTTCCATGTTTGGGCTCTGGTCCTTTGTTGGGTTTTCCATGATTGGGCTCTGGTCCTTTGTTGGGTTTTCCATGTTTGGGATCTAGTCCTTTGTTGGATTTTCCATGTTTGGACTCCCGTCCTTTGTTGGGTTTTCCATGTTTGGTTTCTCGTCCTTTGATGGGTTTTCCATGTTTGGGCTCTGGTCCTTTGTTGGGTTTTCCATGTTTGGACTCCGGTCCTTTGTTGGATGTTCCATGTTTGGGTTCTGCTCCTTTGTTGGGTTTTCCATATTTGGGCTCTGCTCCTTTGTTGGGTTTTCCATGTTTGGGTTCTGGTCCTTTGTTGGGTTTTCCATGTTTGGGTTCTGCTCCTTTGTTGGGTTTTCCATGTTTGGGATCCAGTCCTTTGTTGGGGTTTCCATGTTTGGGCTCTGGTCCTTTGTTGGGTTTTCTATGTTTGGGATCTATTCCTTTGTTGGGTTTTCCATGTTTGGGATCTCGTCCTTTGTTGGATTTTCCATGTTTGGGTTCTCGTCTTTTGTTGGGTTTTCCATGTTTGGGATCCAGTTCTTTGTTGGTTTTCCATGTTTGGACTCCGGTCCTTTGTTGGATGTTCCATGTTTGGGTTCTGCTCCTTTGTTGGGTTTTCCATATTTGGGCTCTGCTCCTTTGTTGGGTTTTCCATGTTTGGGTTCTGGTCCTTTGTTGGGTTTTCCATGTTTGGGCTCTGGTCCTTTGTTGGGTTTTCCATGTTTGGGATCCAGTCCTTTGTTGGATTTTCCATGTTTGGACTCCCATCCTTTGTTGGGTTTTCCATGTTTGGGTTCTGCTCCTTTGTTGGGTTTTCCATGTTTGGGATCCAGTCCTTTGTTGGGGTTTCCATGTTTGGGTTCTGGTCCTTTGTTGGGTTTTCCATGTTTGGGATCTAGTCCTTTGTTGAGTTTTCCATGTTTGGGATCTCGTCCTTTGTTGGGTTTTCCATGTTTGAGCTCTGGTCCTTTGTTGGGTTTTCCATGTTTGGGATCTAGTCCTTTGCTGGGTTTTCCATTTTTGGTCTCTGGTCCTTTGTTGGGTTTTCCATGTTTGGGCTCTGGTCCTTTGTTGGGTTTTCCATGTTTGGGATCTCGTCCTTTGTTGGATTTTCCATGTTTGGGCACTGGTCCTTTGTTGGGTTTGCCATGTTTGGGCTCTGGTCCTTTGTTGGCTTTTCCATGTTTGGGCTCTGGTCCTTTGTTGGGTTTTCCATGTTTGGGATCTAGTCCTTTGTTGGGTTTTCCATGTTTGGGCTCTGGTCCTTTGTTGGGTTTTCCATGTTTGGGCTCTGGTCCTTTGTTGGGTTTTCCATGTTTGGGATCTAGTCCTTTGTTGGATTTTCCATGTTTGGACCCGTCCTTTGTTGGGTTTTCCATGTTTGGTTTCTCGTCCTTTGATGGGTTTTCCATGTTTGGGCTCTGCTCCTTTGTTGGTTTTCCATGTTTGGACTCCGGTCCTTTGTTGGATGTTCCATGTTTGGGTTCTGCTCCTTTGTTGGGTTTTCCATATTTGGGCTCTGTTCCTTTGTTGGGTTTTCCATGTTTGGCATCTAGTCCTTCGTTGGGTTTTCCATGTTTGGGTTCTGCTCCTTTGTTGGGTTTTCCATGTTTGGGTACTGCTCCTTTGTTGGATTTTCCATGTTTGGGCTCTGCTCTATTATTGGGTTTTCCATGTTTGAGTTCTGGTCCTTTGTTGGGTTTTCCATGTTAGGGTTCTCGTGCTTTGTTGGGTTTTCCATGTTTGGGCTCCGGTCCTTTGTTGGGTTTTCCATGTTTGGGATCTAGTCGATTGTTGATTTTTCCATGTTTGGACTCCGGTCCTTTGTTGGGTTTTCCATGTTTGGGTTCTGCTCCTTTGTTGTGTTTTCCATGTTTGGGCTCTGCTCTATTATTGGGTTTTCCATGTTTGGGTTCTGGTCCTTTGTTGGGTTTTCCATGTTTGGGCTCTGGTCCTTTGTTGGGTTTTCCATGTTTGGGCTCTGGTCCTTTGTTGGGTTTTCCATGTTTGGGATCTCGTCCTTTGTTGGATTTTCCATGTTTGGGCACTGGTCCTTTGATGGGTTTTCCATGTTTGGGCTCTGCTCCTTTGTTGGGTTTTCCATGTTTGTACTCCGGTCCTTTGTTGGATGTTCCATGTTTGGGTTCTGCTCCTTTGTTGGGTTTTCCATGTTTGGGCTCTGCTCCTTTGTTGGGTTTTCCATGTTTGGGTTCTGGTCCTTTGTTGGGTTTTCCATGTTTGGGTTCTGCTCCTTTGTTGGGTTTTCCATGTTTGGGTTCTGGTCCTTTGTTGGGGTTTCCATGTTTGGGATCTAGCCCTTTGTTGGGTTTTCCATGTTTGGGATCTCGTCCTTTGTTGGGTTTTCCATGTTTGGGTTCTGCTCCTTTGTTGGGTTTTCCGTGTTTGGGCTCTGCTCTATTATTGGGTTTTCCATGTTTGGGTTCTGGTCCTTTGTTGGGTTTTCCATGTTTGGGCTCTGGTCCTTTGTTGGGTTTTCCATGTTTGGGCTCTGGTCCTTTGTTGGGTTTTCCATGTTTGGGATCTAGTCCTTTGTTGAATTTTCCATGTTTGGACTCCGGTCCTTTGATGGGTTTTCCATGTTTGGGATCTGCTCCTTTGTTGGGTTTTCCATGTTTGGACTCCGGTCCTTTGTTGGATGTTCCATGTTTGGGTTCTGCTCCATTGTTGGGTTTTCCATGTTTGGGCTCTGCTCCTTTGTTGGGTTTTCCATGTTTGGGTTCTGGTCCTTTGTTGGGTTTTCCATGTTTGGGTTCTGCTCCTTTGTTGGCTTTTCCATGTTTGGGTTCTGGTCCTTTGTTGGGGTTTCCATGTTTGGGATCTAGTCCTTTGTTGGGGTTTCCATGTTTGGGATCTAGTCCTTTGTTGGGTTTTCCATATTTGAGTTCTGGTCCTTTGTTGTGTTTTCCATGTTTGGGATCTCGTACTTTGTTGGGTTTTCCATGTTTGGGCTCTGGTCCTTTGTTGGGTTTTCCATGTTTGGGCTCTGTTCCTTTGTTGGGTTTTCCATGTTTGGGATCTAGTCCTCTGTTGGGTTTTCCATGTTTGGGCTCTGGTCCTTTGTTGCGGTTTCCATGTTTGGGCTCTGGTCCTTTGTTGGGTTTTCCATGTTTGGGCTCTGGTCCATTGTTGGGTTTTCCATGTTTTGGATCTAGTCCTTTGTTGGGTTTTCCATGTTTGGGATCTAGTCCTTTGGTGGGTTTTCCATTTTTGAGTTCTGGTCCTTTGTTGAGTTTTCCATGTTTGGGTTCTGGTCCTTTGTTGGGTTTTCCATGTTTGGGTTCTGCTCCTTTGTTGAGTTTTCCATGTTTGGGTTCTGGTCCTTTGTTGGGTTTTCCATGTTTGGGCTCAGCTCCTTTGTTGGGTTTTCCATGTTTGGGTTCTCGTCCTTTGTTGGTTTTCCATGTTTGGACTCCGGTCCTTTGTTGGATGTTCCATGTTTGGGTTCTGCTCCATTGTTGGGTTTTCCATATTTGGGCTCTGTTCCTTTGTTGGGTTTTCCATGTTTGGCATCTAGTCCTTCGTTGGGTTTTCCATGTTTGGGTTCTGCTCCTTTGTTGGGTTTTCCATGTTTGGGTACTGCTCCTTTGTTGGATTTTCCATGTTTGGGCTCTGCTCTATTATTGGGTTTTCCATGTTTGAGTTCTGGTCCTTTGTTGGGTTTTCCATGTTAGGGTTCTCGTGCTTTGTTGGGTTTTCCATGTTTGGGCTCCGGTCCTTTGTTGGGTTTTCCATGTTTGGGATCTAGTCCATTGTTGATTTTTCCATGTTTGGACTCCGGTCCTTTGTTGGGTTTTCCATGTTTGGGTTCTGCTCCTTTGTTGTGTTTTCCATGTTTGGGCTCTGCTCTATTATTGGGTTTTCCATGTTTGGGTTCTGGTCCTTTGTTGGGTTTTCCATGTTTGGGCTCTGGTCCTTTGTTGGGTTTTCCATGTTTGGGCTCTGGTCCTTTGTTGGGTTTTCCATGTTTGGGATCTCGTCCTTTGTTGGATTTTCCATTTTTGGGCACTGGTCCTTTGATGGGTTTTCCATGTTTGGGCTCTGCTCCTTTGTTGGGTTTTCCATGTTTGGACTCCGGTCCTTTGTTGGATGTTCCATGTTTGGGTTCTGCTCCTTTGTTGGGTTTTCCATGTTTGGGCTCTGCTCCTTTGTTGGGTTTTCCATGTTTGGGTTCTGGTCCTTTGTTGGGTTTTCCATGTTTGGGTTCTGCTCCTTTGTTGGGTTTTCCATGTTTGGGTTCTGGTCCTTTGTTGGGGTTTCCATGTTTGGGATCTAGTCCTTTGTTGGGTTTTCCATGTTTGGGATCTCGTCCTTTGTTGGGTTTTCCATGTTTGGGTTCTGCTCCTTTGTTGGGTTTTCCGTGTTTGGGCTCTGCTCTATTATTGGGTTTTCCATGTTTGGGTTCTGGTCCTTTGTTGGGTTTTCCATGTTTGGGCTCTGGTCCTTTGTTGGGTTTTCCATGTTTGGGCTCTGGTCCTTTGTTGGGTTTTCCATGTTTGGGATCTAGTCCTTTGTTGGATTTTCCATGTTTGGGCACTGGTCCTTTGATGGGTTTTCCATGTTTGGGCTCTGCTCCTTTGTTGGGTTTTCCATGTTTGGACTCCGGTCCTTTGTTGGATGTTCCATGTTTGGGTTCTGCTCCATTGTTGGGTTTTCCATGTTTGGGCTCTGCTCCTTTGTTGGGTTTTCCATGTTTGGGTTCTGGTCCTTTGTTGGGTTTTCCATGTTTGGGTTCTGCTCCTTTGTTGGCTTTTCCATGTTTGGGTTCTGGTCCTTTGTTGGGGTTTCCATGTTTGGGATCTAGTCCTTTGTTGGGGTTTCCATGTTTGGGATCTAGTCCTTTGTTGGGTTTTCCATATTTGAGTTCTGGTCCTTTGTTTTGTTTTCCATGTTTGGGATCTCGTACTTTGTTGGGTTTTCCATGTTTGGGCTCGTCCTTTGTTGGGTTTTCCATGTTTGGGCTCTGTTCCTTTGTTGGGTTTTCCATGTTTGGGATCTAGTCCTCTGTTGGGTTTTCCATGTTTGGGCTCTGGTCCTTTGTTGCGGTTTCCATGTTTGGGCTCTGGTCCTTTGTTGGGTTTTCCATGTTTGGGCTCTGGTCCATTGTTGGGTTTTCCATGTTTTGGATCTAGTCCTTTGTTGGGTTTTCCATGTTTGGGATCTAGTCCTTTGTTGGGTTTTCCATTTTTGAGTTCTGGTCCTTTGTTGAGTTTTCCATGTTTGGGTTCTGGTCCTTTGTTGGGTTTTCCATGTTTGGGTTCTGCTCCTTTGTTGAGTTTTCCATGTTTGGGTTCTGGTCCTTTGTTGGGTTTTCCATGTTTGGGCTCAGCTCCTTTGTTGGGTTTTCCATGTTTGGGTTCTCGTCCTTTGTTGGGTTTTCCATGTTTGGGCTCTGTTCCTTTGTTGGGTTTTCCATGTTTGGGATCTAGTTCTTCGTTGGGTTTTCCATGTTTGGACTCAGGTCCTTTGTTGGGTTTTCCATGTTTGGGTACTGCTCCTTTGTTGGGTTTTCCATGTTTGGGCTCTGGTCCTTTGTTGGGTTTTCCATGTTTGGGATCCAGTCCTTTGTTGGATTTTCCATGTTTGGACTCCCATCCTTTGTTGGGTTTTCCATGTTTGGGTTCTGCTCCTTTGTTGGGTTTTCCATGTTTGGGATCCAGTCCTTTGTTGGGGTTTCCATGTTTGGGTTCTGGTCCTTTGTTGGGTTTTCCATGTTTGGGATCTAGTCCTTTGTTGAGTTTTCCATGTTTGGGATCTCGTCCTTTGTTGGGTTTTCCATGTTTGAGCTCTGGTCCTTTGTTGGGTTTTCCATGTTTGGGATCTAGTCCTTTGCTGGGTTTTCCATTTTTGGTCTCTGGTCCTTTGTTGGGTTTTCCATGTTTGGGCTCTGGTCCTTTGTTGGGTTTTCCATGTTTGGGATCTCGTCCTTTGTTGGATTTTCCATGTTTGGGCACTGGTCCTTTGTTGGGTTTGCCATGTTTGGGCTCTGGTCCTTTGTTGGCTTTTCCATGTTTGGGCTCTGGTCCTTTGTTGGGTTTTCCATGTTTGGGATCTAGTCCTTTGTTGGGTTTTCCATGTTTGGGCTCTGGTCCTTTGTTGGGTTTTCCATGTTTGGGCTCTGGTCCTTTGTTGGGTTTTCCATGTTTGGGATCTAGTCCTTTGTTGGATTTTCCATGTTTGGACCCGTCCTTTGTTGGGTTTTCCATGTTTGGTTTCTCGTCCTTTGATGGGTTTTCCATGTTTGGGCTCTGCTCCTTTGTTGGTTTTTCATGTTTGGACTCCGGTCCTTTGTTGGATGTTCCATGTTTGGGTTCTGCTCCTTTGTTGGGTTTTCCATATTTGGGCTCTGCTCCTTTGTTGGGTTTTCCATGTTTGGGTTCTGGTCCTTTGTTGGGTTTTCCATGTTTGGGTTCTGCTCCTTTGTTGGGTTTTCCATGTTTGGGATCCAGTCCTTTGTTGGGGTTTCCATGTTTGGGTTCTGGTCCTTTGTTGGGTTTTCCATGTTTGGGATCTAGTCCTTTGTTGGGTTTTCCATGTTTGGGATCTCGTCCTTTGTTGGATTTTCCATATTTGATTTCTGGTCCTTTGTTGGGTTTTCCATGTTTGGGTTCTGCTCCTTTGTTGGGGTTTCCATGTTTGGGCGAAGCTCCTTTGCTGGGTTTTCCATGTTTGGGTTCTGGTCCTTTGTTGGGTTTTCCATGTTTGGGTTCTGGTCCTTTGTTGGGTTTTCCATGTTTGGGTTCTGCTCCTTTGTTGGGTTTTCCATGTTTGGGCTCTGGTCCTTTGTTGGCTTTTCCATGTTTGGGTTCTGCTCCATTGTTGGGTTTTCCATGTTTGGGCTCTGCTCTATTATTGGGTTTTCCATGTTTGGGTTCTGGTCCTTTGTTGGGTTTTCCATGTTTGGGCTCTGGTCCATTGTTGGGTTTTCCATGTTTGGGCTCTGGTCCTTTGTTGGGTTTTCCATGTTTGGGATCTAGACCTTTGTTGGATTTTCCATGTTTGGACTCCGGTCCTTTGATGGGTTTTCCATGTTTGGGCTCTGCTCCTTTGTTGGGTTTTCCATGTTTGGACTCCGGTCCTTTGTTGGATGTTCCATGTTTGGGTTCTGCTCCTTTGTTGGGTTTTCCATGTTTGGGCTCAGCTCCTTTGTTGGGATTTCCATGTTTGGGTTCTGGTCCTTTGTTGGGTTTTCCATGTTTGGGTTCTGCTCCTTTGTTGGGTTTTCCATGTTTGGGTTCTGGTCCTTTGTTGGGTTTCCATGTTTGGGATCTAGTCCTTTGTTGGGTTTTCCATGTTTGGGATCTCGTCCTTTGTTGGGTTTTCCATGTTTGGGCTCTGGTCCTTTGTTGGGTTTTCCATGTTTGGGATCTAGTCCTTTGTTGGGTTTTCCATGTTTGGGATCTAGTCCTTTGTTGGGTTTTCCATATTTGAGTTCTGGTCCTTTGTTGTGTTTTCCATGTTTGGGATCTCGTCCTTTGTTGGGTTTTCCATGTTTGGGCTCTGGTCCTTTGTTGGGTTTTCCATGTTTGGGCTCTGTTCCTTTGTTGGGTTTTCCATGTTTGGGATCTAGTCCTCTGTTGGGTTTTCCATGTTTGGGCTCTGGTCCTTTGTTGGGGTTTCCATGTTTGGGCTCTGGTCCTTTGTTGGGTTTTCCATGTTTGGGCTCTGGTCCATTGTTGGGTTTTCCATGTTTGGGTTCTGGTCCTTTGTTGGGTTTTCCATGTTTGGGTTCTGCTCCTTTGGTGGGTTTTCCATGTTTGGGATCCAGTCCTTTGTTGGGGTTTCCATGTTTGGGTTCTGGTCCTTTGTTGGGTTTTCCATGTTTGGGATCTAGTCCTTTGTTGGGTTTTCCATGTTTGGGATCTCGTCCTTTGTTGGATTTTCCATATTTGATTTCTGGTCCTTTGTTGGGTTTTCCATGTTTGGGTTCTGCTCCTTTGTTGGGGTTTCCATGTTTGGGCGAAGCTCCTTTGCTGGGTTTTCCATGTTTGGGTTCTTGTCCTTTGTTGGGTTTTCCATGTTTGGGTTCTGGTCCTTTGTTGGGTTTTCCATGTTTGGGTTCTGCTCCTTTGTTGGGTTTTCCATGTTTGGGCTCTGGTCCTTTGTTGGCTTTTCCATGTTTGGGTTCTGCTCCTTTGTTGGGTTTTCCATGTTTGGGCTCTGCTCTATTATTGGGTTTTCCATGTTTGGGTTCTGGTCCTTTGTTGGGTTTTCCATGTTTGGGCTCTGGTCCATTGTTGGGTTTTCCATGTTTGGGCTCTGGTCCTTTGTTGGGTTTTCCATGTTTGGGATCTAGACCTTTGTTGGATTTTCCATGTTTGGACTCCGGTCCTTTGATGGGTTTTCCATGTTTGGGCTCTGCTCCTTTGTTGGGTTTTCCATGTTTGGACTCCGGTCCTTTGTTGGATGTTCCATGTTTGGGTTCTGCTCCTTTGTTGGGTTTTCCATGTTTGGGCTCTGCTCCTTTGTTGGGATTTCCATGTTTGGGTTCTGGTCCTTTGTTGGGTTTTCCATGTTTGGGTTCTGCTCCTTTGTTGGGTTTTCCATGTTTGGGTTCTGGTCCTTTGTTGGGTTTCCATGTTTGGGATCTAGTCCTTTGTTGGGTTTTCCATGTTTGGGATCTCGTCCTTTGTTGGGTTTTCCATGTTTGGGCTCTGGTCCTTTGTTGGGTTTTCCATGTTTGGGATCTAGTCCTTTGTTGGGTTTTCCATGTTTGGGATCTAGTCCTTTGTTGGGTTTTCCATATTTGAGTTCTGGTCCTTTGTTGTGTTTTCCATGTTTGGGATCTCGTCCTTTGTTGGGTTTTCCATGTTTGGGCTCTGGTCCTTTGTTGGGTTTTCCATGTTTGGGCTCTGTTCCTTTGTTGGGTTTTCCATGTTTGGGATCTAGTCCTCTGTTGGGTTTTCCATGTTTGGGCTCTGGTCATTTGTTGGGGTTTCCATGTTTGGGCTCTGGTCCTTTGTTGGGTTTTCCATGTTTGGGCTCTGGTCCATTGTTGGGTTTTCCATGTTTTGGATCTAGTCCTTTGTTGGGTTTTCCATGTTTGGGATCTAGTCCTTTGTTGGGTTTTCCATTTTTGAGTTCTGGTCCTTTGTTGAGTTTTCCGTGTTTGGGTTCTGGTCCTTTGTTGGGTTTTCCATGTTTGGGCTCAGCTCCTTTGTTGGGTTTTCCATGTTTGGGTTCTCGTCCTTTGTTGGGTTTTCCATGTTTGGGCTCTGTTCCTTTGTTGGGTTTTCCATGTTTGGGATCTAGTCCTTCGTTGGGTTTTCCATGTTTGGGTACTGCTCCTTTGTTGGGTTTTCCATGTTTGGGCTCTGCTCTAGTATTGGGTTTTCCATGTTTGGGTTCTGGTCCTTTGTTGGGTTTTCCATGTTAGGGTTCTCGTGCTTTGTTGGGTTTTCCATGTTTGGGCTCCGGTCCTTTGTTGGGTTTTCCATGTTTGGGATCTAGTCCATTGTTGATTTTTCCATGTTTGGACTCCGGTCCTTTGTTGGGTTTTCCATGTTTGGGTTCTGCTCCTTTGTTGTGTTTTCCATGTTTGGGCTCTGCTCTATTATTGGGTTTTCCATGTTTGGGTTCTGGTCCTTTGTTGGGTTTTCCATGTTTGGGCTCTGGTCCTTTGTTGGGTTTTCCATGTTTGGGCTCTGGTCCTTTG
Organism: Heterodontus francisci; assembly: GCF_036365525.1. Taxonomy (NCBI): domain Eukaryota; kingdom Metazoa; phylum Chordata; class Chondrichthyes; order Heterodontiformes; family Heterodontidae; genus Heterodontus; species Heterodontus francisci. The sequence goes on from NC_090381.1 coordinate 23,454,952, forward strand.
TTGGGTTTTCCATGTTTGGGATCTAGTCCTTTGTTGGATTTTCCATGTTTGGACTCCGGTACTTTGATGGGTTTTCCATGTTTGGGCTCTGCTCCTTTGTTGGGTTTTCCATGTTTGGACTCCGGTCCTTTGTTGGATGTTCCATGTTTCGGTTCTGCTCCTTTGTTGGGTTTTCCATGTTTGGGCTCTGCTCCTTTGTTGGGTTTTCCATGTTTGGGTTCTGGTCCTTTGTTGGGTTTTCCATGTTTGGGTTCTGCTCCTTTGTTGGGTTTTCCATGTTTGGGTTCTGGTCCTTTGTTGGGGTTTCCATGTTTGGGATCTAGTCCTTTGTTGGGTTTTCCATGTTTGGGATCTCGTCCTTCGTTTTGTTTTCCATGTTTGGGCTCTGGTCCTTTGTTGGGTTTTCCATGTTTGGGATCTAGTCCTTTGTTGGGTTTTCCATGTTTGGGATCTAGTCCTTTGTTGGGTTTTCCATATTTGAGTTCTGGTCCTTTGTTGTGTTATCCATGTTTGGGATCTCGTCCTTTGTTGGGTTTTCCATGTTTGGGCTCTGGTCCTTTGTTGGGTTTTCCATATTTGGGCTCTGTTCCTTTGTTGGGTTTTCCATGTTTGGGATCAAGTCCTCTGTTGGGTTTTCCATGTTTGGGCTCTGGTCCTTTGTTGGGTTTTCCATGTTTGGGCTCTGGTCCTTTGTTGGGTTTTCCATGTTTGGGCTCTGGTCCATTGTTGGGTTTTCCATGTTTTGGATCTAGTCCTTTGTTGGGTTTTCCATGTTTGGGATCTAGTCCTTTGTTGGGTTTTCCATTTTTGAGTTCTGGTCCTTTGTTGAGTTTTCCATGTTTGGGATCTCGTCCTTTGTTGGGTTTTCCATGTTTGAGCTCTGGTCCTTTGTTGGGTTTTCCATGTTTGGGATCTGGTCCTTTGCTGGGTTTTCCATGTTTGGGCTCTGGTCCTTTGTTGGGTTTTCCATGTTTGGGCTCTGGTCCTTTGTTGGGTTTTCCATGTTTGGGATCTCGTCCTTTGTTGGATTTTCCATTTTTGGGCACTGGTCCTTTGTTGGGTTTGCCACGTTTGGGCTCTGGTCCTTTGTTGGCTTTTCCATGTTTGGGCTCTGGTCCTTTGTTGGGTTTTCCATGTTTGGGATCTAGTCCTTTGTTGGGTTTTCCATGTTTGGGCTCTGGTCCTTTGTTGGGTTTTCCATGTTTGGGCTCTGGTCCTTTGTTGGGTTTTCCATGTTTGGGAACTAGTCCTTTGTTGGATTTTCCATGTTTGGACTCCCGTCCTTTGTTGGGTTTTCCATGTTTGGTTTCTCGTCCTTTGATGGGTTTTCCATGTTTGGGCTCTGCTCCTTTGTTGGGTTTTCCATGTTTGGACTCCGGTCCTTTGTTGGATGTTCCATGTTTGGGTTCTGCTCCTTTGTTGGGTTTTCCATATTTGGGCTCTGCTCCTTTGTTGGGTTTTCCATGTTTGGGTTCTGGTCCTTTGTTGGGTTTTCCATGTTTGGGTTCTGCTCCTTTGTTGGGTTTTCCATGTTTGGGATCCAGTCCTTTGTTGGGGTTTCCATGTTTGGGCTCTGGTCCTTTGTTGGGTTTTCTATGTTTGGGATCTAGTCCTTTGTTGGGTTTTCCATGTTTGGGATCTCGTCCTTTGTTGGATTTTCCATATTTGAGTTCTGGTCCTTTGTTGGGTTTTCCATGTTTGGGTTCTGCTCCTTTGTTGGGTTTTCCATGTTTGGGCGAAGCTCCTTTGCTGGGTTTTCCATGTTTGGGTTCTGGTCCTTTGTTGGGTTTTAAATGTTTGGGTTCTGCTCCTTTGTTGGGTTTTCCATGTTTGGCTTCTGCTCCTTTGTTGGGTTTTCCATGTTTGGGTTCTCGTCTTTTGTTGGGTTTTCCATGTTTGGGATCCAGTTCTTTGTTGGGTTTTCCATGTTTGGGCTCTGGTCCTTTGTTGGTTTTTCCAAGTTTGGGCTCTGGTCTTTTGTTGGCTTTTCCATGTTTGGGATCTAGTCCTCTGTTGGGTTTTCCATGTTTGGGCTCTGGCCCTTTGTTGGGTTTTCCATGTTTGGGCTCTGGTCCTTTGTTGGGTTTTCCATGTTTGGACTCTGGTCCATTGTTGGGTTTTCCATGTTTTGTATCTAGTCCTTTGTTGGGTTTTCCATGTTTGGGCTCTGGTCCTTTGTTGGGTTTTCCATGTTTGGGCTCTGGTCCTTTGTTGGGTTTTCCATGTTTGGGATCTCGTCCTTTGTTGGATTTTCCATGTTTGGGCTCTGGTCCTTTGTTGGGTTTTCCATGTTTGGGCACTGGTCCTTTGTTGGGTTTGCCATGTTTGGGCTCTGGTCCTTTGTTGGCTTTTCCATGTTTGGGCTCTGGTCCATTGTTGGGTTTTCCATGTTTGGGATCTAGTCCTTTGTTGGGTTTTCGATGTTTGGGTTCTGGTCCTCTGTTGGGTTTTCCATGTTTGGGTTATGGTCCTTTGTTGGGTTTTCCATGTTTGGGTTCTGCTCCTTTGTTGGGTTTTCCATGTTTGGGCTCTGTTCCTTTGTTGGGTTTTCCATGTTTGGGTTCTGGTCCTTTGTTGGGTCTTCCATGTTTGGGTTCTGCTCCTTTGTTGGGTTTTCCATGTTTGGGAACTAGTCCTTTGTTGGGTTTTCCATGTTTGGGCCCTGGTCCTTTGTTGGGTTTTCCATATTTGGGATCTAGTCCTTTGTTGGATTTTCCATGTTTGGACTCCGGTCCTTTGTTGGGTTTTCCATGTTTGGGTTCTCGTCCTTTGATGGGTTTTCCATGTTTGGGCTCTGCTCCTTGGTTGGGTTTTCCATGTTTGGGATCCAGCCCTTTGTTGGGGTTTCCATGTTTGGGCTCTGGTCCTTTGTTGGGTTTTCCATGTTTGGGATCTGGTCCATTGTTGGGTTTTCCATGTTTTGGATCTAGTCCTTTGTTCGGTTTTCCATGTTTGGGATCTAGTCCTTTGTTGGGTTTTCCATTTTTGAGTTCTGGTCCTTTGTTGAGTTTTCCATGTTTGGGATCTCGTCCTTTGTTGGGTTTTCCATGTTTGAGTTCTGGTCCTTTGTTGGGTTTTCCATGTTTGGGATCTGGTCCTTTGCTGGGTTTTCCATGTTTGGGCTCTGGTCCATTGTTGGGTTTTCCATGTTTGGGCTCTGGTCCTTTGTTGGGTTTTCCATGTTTGGGATCTCGTCCTTTGTTGGATTTTCCATTTTTGGGCACTGGTCCTTTGTTGGGTTTGCCACGTTTGGGCTCTGGTCCTTTGTTGGCTTTTCCATGTTTGGGCTCTGGTCCTTTGTTGGGTTTTCCATCTTTGGGATCTAGTCCTTTGTTGGGTTTTCCATGTTTGGGCTCTGGTCCTTTGTTGGGTTTTCCATGTTTGGGCTCTGGTCCTTTGTTGGGTTTTCCATGTTTGGGAACTAGTCCTTTGTTGGATTTTCCATGTTTGGACTCCCGTCCTTTGTTGGGTTTTCCATGTTTGGTTTCTCGTCAATTGATGGGTTTTCCATATTTGGGCTCTGCTCCTTTGTTGGGTTTTCCGTGTTTGGACTCCGGTCCTTTGTTGGATGTTCCATGTTTGGGTTCTGCTCCTTTGTTGGGTTTTCCATATTTGGGCTCTGCTCCTTTGTTGGGTTTTCCATGTTTGGGTTCTGGTCCTTTGTTGGGTTTTCCATGTTTGGGTTCTGCTCCTTTGTTGGGTTTTCCATGTTTGGGATCCAGTCCTTTGTTGGGGTTTCCATGTTTGGGCTCTGGTCCTTTGTTGGGTTTTCTATGTTTGGGATCTAGTCCTTTGTTGGGTTTTCCTTGTTTGGGATCTCGTCCTTTGTTGGATTTTCCATATTTGAGTTCTGGTCCTTTGTTGGGTTTTCCATGTTTGGGTTCTGCTCCTTTGTTGGGTTTTCCATGTTTGGGCGAAGCTCCTTTGCTGGGTTTTCCATGTTTGGGTTCTGGTCCTTTGTTGGGTTTTAAATGTTTGGGTTCTGCTCCTTTGTTGGGTTTTCCATGTTTGGCTTCTGCTCCTTTGTTGGGTTTTCCATGTTTGGGTTCTCGTCTTTTGTTGGGTTTTCCATGTTTGGGATCCAGTTCTTTGTTGGGTTTTCCATGTTTGGGCTCTGGTCCTTTGTTGGGTTTTCCAAGTTTGGGCTCTGGTCTTTTGTTGGCTTTTCCATGTTTGGGATCTAGTCCTCTGTTGGGTTTTCCATGTTTCGGCTCTGGCCCTTTGTTGGGTTTTCCATGTTTGGGCTCTGGTCCTTTGTTGGGTTTTCCATGTTTGGACTCTGGTCCATTGTTGGGTTTTCCATGTTTTGTATCTAGTCCTTTGTTGGGTTTTCCATGTTTGGGCTCTGGTCCTTTGTTGGGTTTTCCATGTTTGGGATCTCGTCCTTTGTTGGATTTTCCATGTTTGGGCTCTGGTCCTTTGTTGGGTTTTCCATGTTTGGGCACTGGTCCTTTGTTGGGTTTGCCATGTTTGGGCTCTGGTCCTTTGTTGGCTTTTCCATGTTTGGGCTCTGGTCCTTTGTTGGGTTTTCCATGTTTGGGATCTAGTCCTTTGTTGGGTTTTCAATGTTTGGGTTCTGGTCCTCTGTTGGGTTTTCCATGTTTGGGTTATGGTCCTTTGTTGGGTTTTCCATGTTTGGGTTCTGCTCCTTTGTTGGGTTTTCCATGTTTGGGCTCTGTTCCTTTGTTGGGTTTTCCATGTTTGGGTTCTGGTCCTTTGTTGGGTCTTCCATGTTTGGGTTCTGCTCCTTTGTTGGGTTTTCCATGTTTGGGAACTAGTCCTTTGTTGGGTTTTCCATGTTTGGGCCCTGGTCCTTTGTTGGGTTTTCCATATTTGGGATCTAGTCCTTTGTTGGATTTTCCATGTTTGGACTCCGGTCCTTTGTTGGGTTTTCCATGTTTGGGTTCTCGTCCTTTGATGGGTTTTCCATGTTTGGGCTCTGCTCCTTGGTTGGGTTTTCCATGTTTGGGATCCAGCCCTTTGTTGGGGTTTCCATGTTTGGGCTCTGGTCCTTTGTTGGGTTTTCCATGTTTGGGATCTAGTCCTTTGTTGGGTTTTCCATGTTTGGGCTCTGCTCCTTTGTTGGTTTTCCATGTTTGGACTCCGGTCCTTTGTTGGATGTTCCATGTTTGGGTTCTGCTCCTTTGTTGGGTTTTCCATATTTGGGCTCTGCTCCTTTGTTGGGTTTTCCATGTTTGGGTTCTGGTCCTTTGTTGGGTTTTCCATGTTTGGGTTCTGCTCCTTTGTTGGGTTTTCCATGTTTGGGATCCAGTCCTTTGTTGGGGTTTCCATGTTTGGGTTCTGGTCCTTTGTTGGGTTTTCCATGTTTGGGTTCTAGTCCTTTGTTGGGTTTTCCATGTTTGGGATCTCGTCCTTTGTTGGATTTTCCATATTTGATTTCTGGTCCTTTGTTGGGTTTTCCATGTTTGGGTTCTGCTCCTTTGTTGGGTTTTCCATGTTTGGGCGAAGCTCCTTTGCTGGGTTTTCCATGTTTGGGTTCTGGTCCTTTGTTGGGTTTTCCATGTTTGGGTTCTGCTTCTTTGTTGGGTTTTCCATGTTTGGGTTCTGCTCCTTTGTTGGGTTTTCCATGTTTGGGTTCTCATCTTTTGTTGGGTTTTCCATGTTTGGGATCCAGTTCTTTGTTGGGTTTTCCATGTTTGGGCTCTGGTCCTTTGTTGGCTTTTCCAAGTTTGGGCTCTGGCCCTTTGTTGGCTTTTCCATGTTTGGGATCTAGTCCTCTGTTGGGTTTTCCATGTTTGGGCTCTGGCCCTTTGTTGGGTTTTCCATGTTTGGGTTCTGGTCCTTTGTTGGGTTTTCCAAGTTTGCACTCTGGTCCATTGTTGGGTTTTCCATGTTTGGGCACTGGTCCTTTGTTGGGTTTGCCATGTTTGGGCTCTGGTCCTTTGTTGGCTTTTCCATGTTTGGGCTCTGGTCCATTGTTGGGTTTTCCATGATTGGGTACTGCTCCTTTGTTGGGTTATCCATTTTTGGGCTCTGCTCTATTATTGGGTTTTCCATGTTTGGGTTCTGCTCCTTTGTTGGGTTTTCCATGTTTGGGCTCTGCTCTATTATTGGGTTTTCCATGTTTGGGTTCTGGTCCTTTGTTGGGTTTTCCATGTTTGGGCTCTGGTCCATTGTTGGGTTTTCCATGTTTGGGCTCTGGTCCTTTGTTGGGTTTTCCATGTTTGGGATCTAGTCCTTTGTTGGATTTTCCATGTTTGGACTCCGGTCCTTTGATGGGTTTTCCATGTTTGGGCTCTGCTCCTTTGTTGGGTTTTCCATGTTTGGTCTCCGGTCCTTTGTTGGATGTTCCATGTTTGGGTTCTGCTCCTTTGTTGGGTTTTCCATGTTTGGGCTCTGCTCCTTTGTTGGGTTTTCCATGTTTGGGTTCTGGTCCTTTGTTGGGTTTTCCATGTTTGGGTTCTGCTCCTTTGTTGGGTTTTCCATGTTTGGGTTCTGGTCCTTTGTTGGGTTACCATGTTTGGGATCTAGTCCTTTGTTGGGTTTTCCATGTTTGGGATCTCGTCCTTTGTTGGGTTTTCCATGTTTGGGCTCTGGTCCGTTGGGTTTTCCATGTTTGGGATCTAGTCCTTTGTTGGGTTTTCCATGTTTGGGATCTAGTCCTTTGTTGGGTTTTCCATATTTGAGTTCTGGTCCTTTGTTGTGTTTTCCATGTTTGGGATCTCGTCCTTTGTTGGGTTTTCCATGTTTGGGCACTGGTCCTTTGTTGGGTTTTCCATGTTTGGGCTCTGTTCCTTTGTTGGGTTTTCCATGTTTGGGATCTGGTCCTTTGTTGGGGTTTCCATGTTTGGGCTCTGGTCCTTTGTTGGGTTTTCCATGTTTGGGCTCTGGTCCATTGGTGGGTTTTCCATGTTTTGGATCTAGACCTTTGTTGGGTTTTCCATGTTTGGGATCTAGTCCTTTGTTGGGTTTTCCATTTTTGAGTTCTGGTCCTTTGTTGAGTTTTCCATGTTTGGGTTCTGGTCCTTTGTTGGGTTTTCCATGTTTGGGTTCTGCTCCTTTGTTGGGTTTTCCATGTTTGGGTTCTGGTCCTTTGTTGGGTTTTCCATGTTTGGGCTCAGCTCCTTTGTTGGGTTTTCCATGTTTGGGTTCTCGTCCTTTGTTGGGTTTTCCATGTTTGGGCTCTGGTCCTTTGTTGGGTTTTCCATTTTTGAGTTCTGGTCCTTTGTTGAGTTTTCCATGTTTGGGATCTCGTCCTTTGTTGGGTTTTCCATGTTTGGGCTCTGGCCCTTTGTTGGGTTTTCCATGTTTGGGATCTAGTCCTTTGTTGGGTTTTCCATGTTTGGGCTCTGGTCCTTTGTTGGGTTTTCCATGTTTGGGCTCTGGTCCTTTGTTGGGTTTTCCATGTTTGGGATCTCGTCCTTTGTTGGATTTTCCATGTTTGGGCTCTGGTCCTTTGTTGGGTTTTCCATATTTGGGATCTCGTCCTTTGTTGGGTTTTCCAAGTTTGGGCTCTGGTCCTTTGTTGGCTTTTCCATGTTTGGGCTCTGGTCCTTTGTTGGGTTTTCCATGTTTGGGATCTACTCCTTTGTTGGGTTTACCATGTTTGAGTTCTGCTCCTTTGTTGGGTTTTCCATGTTTGGGTTCTGGTCCTTTGTTGGGTTTTCCATGTTTGGGTTATGGTCCTTTGTTGGGTTTTCCATGTTTGGGCTCTGCTCCTTTGTTGGGTTTTCCATGTTTGGGTTCTCGTCCTTTTTTGGGTTTTCCATGTTTGGGATCTAGTCCTTTGTTGGGTTTTCCATTTTTGAGTTCTGGTCCTTTGTTGAGTTTTCCATGTTTGGGATATCGTCCTTTGTTGGGTTTTCCATGTTTGGGCTCTGATTCTTTGTTGGGTTTTCCATGTTTGGGATCTAGTCCTTTGTTGGGTTTTCCATGTTTGGTCTCAGGTCCTTTGTTGGGTTTTCCATGCTGGGTCTCTGGTCCTTTGTTGGGTTTTCCATGTTTGGGATGTCGTCCTTTGTTGGCTTTTCCATGTTTGGGCACTGGTCCTTTGTTGTGTTTTCCATGTTTGGGCTCTGGTCCTTTGTTGGATTTTCGATGTTTGGGCTCTGGTCCTTTGTTGGCTTTTCGATGTTTGGGTTCTGGTCTTTTGTTGGGTTTTCCATGTTTGGGATCTAGTCCTTTGTTGGGTTTTCCATGTTTGGGATCTAGTCCTTTGTTGGGTTTTCCATGTTTGGGTTCTGGTCCTTTGTTGGGTATTCCATTTTTGAGTTCTGGTCCTTTGTTGAGTTTTCCATGTTTGGGATCTCGTCCTTTGTTGGGTTTTCCATGTTTGGGCTCTGGTCCTTTGTTGGGTTTTCCATGTTTGGGCTCTGGTCCTTTGTTGGGTTTTCCATGTTTGGGATCTCGTCCTTTGTTGGATTTTCCATGTTTGGGCTCTGGTCCTTTGTTGGGTTTTCCATGTTTGGGCACTGGTCTTTTGTTGGGTTTTCCAAGTTTGGGCTCTGGTCCTTTGTTGGGTTTTCCATGTTTGGGCTCTGGTCCTTTGTTGGGTTTTCCATATTTGGGATCTAGTCCTTTGTTGGGTTTTCCATGTTTGAGTTCTGGTCCTTTGTTGGGTTTTCCATGTTTGGATTCTGGTCCTTTCTTGGGTTTTCCATGTTTGGGCTCTGGTCCTTTGTTGGGTTTTCCATGTTTGGGTTATGGTCCTTTGTTGGGTTTTCCAGGTTTGGGTTCAGCTCCTTTGTTGGGTTTTCCATGTTTGGGCTCTGCTCCTTTGTTGGGTTTTCCACGTTTTGGATCTAGTCCTTTGTTGGGTTTTCCATGTTTGGGATCTTGTCCTTTGTTGGGTTTTCCATTTTTGAGTTCTGGTCCTTTGTTGAGTTTTCCATGTTTGGGATCTCGTCCTTTGTTGGGTTTTCCATGTTTGGGCTCTGGCCCTTTGTTGGGTTTTCCATGTTTGGGATCTAGTCCTTTGTTGGGTTTTACATGTTTGGGCTCTGGTCCTTTGTTGGGTTTTCCATGTTTGGGCTCTGGTCCTTTGTTGGGTTTTCCATGTTTGGGATCTCGTCCTTTGTTGGGTTTTCCATTTTTGAGTTCTGGTCCTTTGTTGAGTTTTCCATGTTTGGGATCTCGTCCTTTGTTGGGTTTTCCATGTTTGGGCTCTGGCCCTTTGTTGGGTTTTCCATGTTTGGGATCTAGTCCTTTGTTGGGTTTTACATGTTTGGTCTCTGGTCCTTTGTTGGGTTTTCCATGTTTGGGCTCTGGTCCTTTGTTGGGTTTTCCATGTTTGGGATCTCGTCCTTTGTTGGATTTTCCATGTTTGGGCTCTGGTCCTTTGTTGGGTTTTCCATATTTGGGCTCTGCTCCTTTGTTGGGTTTTCCATGTTTGGGCTCTGGTCCTTTGTTGGCTTTTCCATGTTTGGGCTCTGGTCCTTTGTTGGGTTTTCCATGTTTGGGATCTCGTCCTTTGTTGGATTTTCCATGTTTGGGCACTGGTCCTTTGTTGGGTTTTCCATGTTTGGGCTCTGGTCCTTTGTTGGATTTTCAATGCTTGGGCTCTGGTCCTTTGTTGGCTTTTCGATGTTTGCGTTTTGGTCCTTTGTTGGGTTTTCCATGTTTGGGATCTAGTCCTTTGTTGGGTTTTCCATGTTTGGGATCTAGTCCTTTGTTGGGTTTTCAATGTTTGAGTTCTGATCCTTTGTTGGGTTTTCCATGTTTGGGTTCTGGTACTTTGTTGGGTTTTCCATGTTTGGGTTATGGTCCTTTGTTGGGTTTTCCATGTTAGGGCTCTGGTCCTTTGTTGGGTTTTCCATGTTTGGGTTCTTCTCCTTTGTTGGGTTTTGCATGTTTGGGCACTGGTCCTTTGTTGGGTTTTCCATGTTTGGGTTCTGGTCCTTTGTTGGGTTCTCCATGTTTGGGTTCTGCTCCTTTATTGGGTTTTCCATGTTTGGGCTCTGCTCCTTTGTTGGGTTTTCCATGTTTGGGTTCTCGCTTTGTTGGGTTTTCCATGTTTGGGATCTTGTCTTTTGTTGGGTTTTCCATGTTTGGGCTCTGGTCGTTTGTTGGGTTTTCCATGTTTGGGATCTAGTCCTTTGTTGGATTTTCCATGTTTATACTCCGGTCCTTTGTTGGGTTTTCCATGTTTTGGTTCTGGTCCTTTGATGGGTTTTCCATGTTTGGGTTCTCGTCCTTTGTTGGGTTTTCCATGTTTGGACTCTGGTCCATTGTTGGGTTTTCCACGTTTGGGATCCAGACCTTTGTTGGGGTTTCCATGTTTGGGCTCTGGTCCTTTGTTGGGTTTTCCATGTTTGGGATCTAGTCCTTTGTTGGATTTTCCATGTTTGGGATCTCGTCCTTTGTTGGGTTTTCCATGTTTGGGCTCTGGTCCTTTGTTGGGTTTTCCATGTTTGGGATCTAGTCCTTTGTTGTGTTTTCCATGTTTCGGCTCTGTACCTTTGTTGGGATTTCCATGTTTGGAATCTAGTCCTTTGTTGGATTTTCCATGTTTGGACTCCGGTCCTTTGTTGGGTTTTCCATGTTTGGGTTCTGGTCCTTTGATGGGTTTTCCATGTTTGGGCTCTGCTCCTTTGTTGGGTTTTCCATGTTTGCGTTCTGTTCCTTTGTTGGGTTTTCCATGTTTGGGTTCTCATCCTTTGTTGGGTTTTCCATGTTTGGGATCCAGACCTTTGTTGGGGTTTCCATGTTTGGGCTCTGGTCCTTTGTTGGGTTTTCCATGTTTGGACTCTGGTCCATTGTTGGGTTTTCCACGTTTTGGATCTAGTCCTTTGTTGGGTTTTCCATGTTTGGGATCTAGTCCTTTGTTGGGTTTTCCATTTTTGAGTTCTGGTCCTTTGTTGAGTTTTCCATGTTTGGGATCTCGTCCTTTGTTGGGTTTTCCATGTTTGGGCTCTGGTCCTTTGTTGGGTTTTCCATGTTTGGGATCTAGTCCTTTGTTGGGTTTTCCATGTTTGGGTTCTGGTCCTTTGTTGGGTTTTCCATGTTTGGGCTCTGGTCCTTTGTTGGGTTTTCCATGTTTGGGATCTCGTCCTTAGTTGGATATTCCATGTTTGGGCTCTGGTCCTTGTTTGGGTTTTCCATGTTTGGGCACTGGTCCTTTGTTGGGTTTTCCATGTTTGGGCTCTGGTCCTTTGTTGGGTTTTCCATGTTTGGGATCTCGTCCTTTGTTGAGTTTTCAATGTTTGGGATCTAGTCCTCTGTTGGGTTTTCCATGTTTGGGCTCTGGTCCTTTGTTGGGTTTTCCATGTTTGGGCTCTGGTCCTTTGTTGGGGTTTCCATGTTTGGACTCTGGTCCATTGTTGGGTTTTCCATGTTTGGGATCTAGTCCTTTGTTGGGTTTTCCATGTTTGGGATCTAGTCCTTTGTTGGGTTTTCCATTTTTGAGTTCTGGTCCTTTGTTGCGTTTTCCATGTTTGGGATCTCGTCCTTTATTGGGTTTTCCATGTTTGGGCTCAGGTCCTTTGTTGGGTTTTCCATGTTTGGGATCTAGTCCTTCGTTGGGTTTTCCATGTTTGGGATCTGGTCCTTTGTTGGGTTTTCCATGTTTGGGATCTCGTCCTTTGTTGGATGATCCATGTTTGGGCTCTGGTCCTTTGTTGGGTTTTCCATGTTTGGGCACTGGTCCTTTGTTGGGGTTTCCATGTTTGGGCTCTGGTCCTTTGTTGGCTTTTCCATGTTTGGGCTCTGGTCCTTTGTTGGGTTTTCCATGTTTGGGATCTAGTCCTTTGTTGGGTTTTCCATGTTTGAGTTCTGGTCCTTTGTTGGGTTTTCCATGTTTAGATTCTGGTCCTTTGATGGGTTTTCCATGTTTGGATAATGGTCCTTTGTTGGGTTTTCCATGTTTGGGTTCTGCTCCTTTGTTGGGTTTTCCATGTTTGGGCTCTGCTCCTTTGTTGGGTTTTCCATGTTTGGGTTCTCGTCCTTTTTTTGGTTTTCCATGTTTGGGATCTAGTCCTTTGTTGGGTTTTCCATTTTTCACTTCTGGTCCTTTGTTGAGTTTTCCATGTTTGGGATCTCGTCCATTGTTGGGTTTTCCATGTTTGGGCTCTGATCCTTTGTTCGGTTTTCCATGTTTGGGATCTGGTCCTTTGTTGGGTTTTCCATGTTTGGGCTCTGGTCCTTTGTTGGGTTTTCGATGTTTGGGTTATGGTCCTTTGTTGGGTTTTCCATGTTTGGGATCTAGTCCTTTGTTGGGTTTTCCATGTTTGAGTTCTGGTCCTTTGTTGGGTTTTCCATGTTTGGGTTCTGGTCCTTTGTTGGGTTTTCCATGTTTGGGTTATGGTCCTTTGTTGGGTTTTCCATGTTTGGGCTCTGGTCCTTTGTTGGGTTTTCCATGTTTGGGTTCTGCTCCTTTGTTGGGTTTTCCATGTTTGGGCACTGGTCCTTTGTTGGGTTTTCCATGTTTGGGTTCTGGTCCTTTGTTGGGTTTTCCATGTTTGGGCTCTGGTCCTTTGTTGGGTTTTCCATGTTTGGGATCTAGTCCTTTGTTGGGTTTTCCATGTTTGAGTTCTGGTCCTTTGTTGGGTTTTCCATGTTTGGGTTCTGGTCCTTTGTTGGGTTTTCCATGTTTGGGTTAAGGTCCTTTGTTGGGTTTTCCATGTTTGGGCTCTGGTCCTTTGTTGGGTTTTCCATGTTTGGGTTCTGCTCGTTTGTTGGGTTTTCCATGTTTGGGCACTGGTCCTTTGTTGGGTTTTCCATGTTTGGGTTCTGGTCCTTTGTTGGGTTTTCCATGTTTGGGTTCTGCTCCTTTGTTGCCTTTTCGATGTTTGGGCTCTGCTCCTTTGTTGGGTTTTCCATGATTGGGTTCTCGTCCTTTGTTGGGTTTTCCATGTTTGGGATCCAGGCCTTTGTTGGGTTTTCCATGTTTGGGCTCTGGCCGTTTGTTGGGTTTTCCATGTTTGGGATCTTGTCTGTTGGATTTTCCATGTTTGTACTCCGGTCCTTTGTTGGGTTTTCCATGTTTGGGTTCTGGTCCTTTGATGGGTTTTCCATGTTTGGGCTCTGTTCCTTTGTTGGGTTTTCCATGTTTGGGTTCTGCTCCTTTGTTGGGTTTTCCATGTTTGGGTTCTCGTCCTTTGTTGGGTTTTCCATGTTTGGGATCCTGACCTTTGTTGGGGTTTCCATGTTTGGGTTCTGGTCCTTTGTTGGGTTTTCCATGTTTGGGCTCTGGTCCTTTGTTGGCTTTTCCATGTTTGGGCACTGGTCCTTTGTTGGGTTTTCCATGTTTGGGCTCTGGTCCTTTGTTGGCTTTTCCATGTTTGGGCTCTGGTCCTTTGTTGGGTTTTCCATGTTTGGGATCTAGTCCTTTGTTGGGTTTTCCATGTTTGAATTCTGGTCCTTTGTTGGGTTTTCCATGTTTGGGTTCTGGTCCTTTGTTGAGTTTTCCATGTTTGGGTTATGGTCCTTTGTGGGATTTCCATGTTTGGCCTCTGTTCCTTTGTTGGGTTTTCCATGTTTGGGATCTAGTCCTCTGTTGGGTTTTCCATGTTTGGGCTCTGGTCCTTTGTTGGGTTTTCCATGTTTGGGCTCTGGTCCTTTGTTGGGATTTCCATGTTTGGACTCTGGTCCATTGTTGGGTTTTCCATGTTTGGGATCTAGTCCTTTGTTGGGTTTTCCATGTTTGGGATCTAGTCCTTTGTTGGGTTTTCCATTTTTGAGTTCTGGTCCTTTGTTGCGTCTTCCATGTTTGGGATCTCGTCCTTTGTTGGGTTTTCCATGTTTGGGCTCTGGTCCTTTGTTGGGTTTTCCATGTTTGGGATCTCGTCCTTTGTTGGATTTTCCATGTTTGGGCTCTGGTCCTTTGTTGGGTTTTCCATGTTTGGGCACTGGTCCTTTGTTGGGTTTTCCATGTTTGGGCTCTGGTCCTTTGTTGGCTTTTGCATGTTTGGGCTCTGGTCCTTTGTTGGGTTTTCCATGTTTGGGATCTAGTCCTTTGTTGGGTTTTCCATGTTTGAGTTCTGGTCCTTTGTTGGGTTTTCCATGTTTGGATTATGATCCTTTGTTGGGTTTTCCATGTTTGGGCTCTGGTCCTTTGTTGGGTTTTCAATGTTTGGGATCTGCTCCTTTGTTGGGTTTTCCATGTTTGGGCTCTGCTCCTTTGTTGGGTTTTCCATGTTTGGGTTCTCGTCATTTTTTGGGTTTTCCATGTTTGGGATCTAGTCCTTTGTTGGGTTTTCCATTTTTGAGTTCTGGTCCTTTGTTGAGTTTTCCATGTTTGGGATCTCGTCCTTTGTTGGGTTTTCCATGTTTGGGCTCTGATCCTTTGTTGGGTTTTCCATGTTTGGGATCTAGTCCTTTGTTGGGTTTTCAATGTTTGGGCTCTGGTCCTTTGTTGGCTTTTCCATGTTTGGGCTCTGGTCCTTTGTTGGGTTTTCCATGTTTGGGATCTAGTCCCTTGTTGGGTTTTCCATGTTTGAGTTCTGGTCCTTTGTTGGGTTTTCCATGTTTGGATTCTGGTCCTTTGTTGGGTTTTCCATGTTTGGGTTATGGTCCTTTGTTGGGTTTTCCATGTTTGGGCTCTGGTCCTTTGTTGGGTTTTCCATGTTTGGGTTCTGCTCCTTTGTTGGGTTTTCCATGTTTGGGCTCTGCTCCTTTGTTGGGTTTTCCATGTTTGGGTGCTCGTCCTTTTTTGGGTTTTCCATGTTTGGGATCTAGTCCTTTGTTGGGTTTTCCATTTTTGAGTTCTGGTCCTTTGTTGAGTTTTCCATGTTTGGGATCTCGTCCTTTGTTGAGTTTTCCATTTTTGGGCTCTGATCCTTTGTTGGGTTTTCCATGTTTGGGATCTAGTCCTTTGTTGGGTTTTCCATGTTTGGGCTCTGGTGCTTTGTTGGGTTTTCCATGTTTGGGCTCTGGTCCTTTGTTGGGTTTTCCATGTTTGGGATCTCGTCCTTTGTTGGATTTTCCATGTTTGGGCTCTCGTCCTTTGTTGGGTTTTCCATGTTTGGGCTCTGGTCCTTTGTTGGCTTTTCGATGTTTGGGCTCTGGTCCTTTGTTGGGCTTTCCATGTTTGGGATCTAGTCCTTTGTTGGGTTTTCCATGTTTCAGTTCTGGTCCTTTGTTGGGTTTTCCATGTTTGGGTTCTGGTCCTTTGTTGGGTTTTCCATGTTTGGGTTATGGTCCTTTGTTCGGTTTTCCATGTTTGGGCTCTGGTCCTTTGTTGGGTTTTCCATGTTTGGGTTCTGCTTCTTTGTTGGGTTTTCCATGTTTGGGCACTGGTCCTTTGTTGGGATTTCCATGTTTGGGTTCTGGTCCTTTGTTGGATTTTCCATGTTTGGGTTCTGCTCCTTTGTTGGGTTTTCCATGTTTGGGCTCTGCTCCTTTGTTGGGTTTTCCATGTTTGGGTTCTCGTCCTTTGTTGGGTTTTCCATGTTTGGGATCCAGTCCTTTGTTGGGTTTTCCATGTTTGGGCTCTGGTCGTTTGTTGGGTTTTCCATGTTTGGGATCTAGTCCTTTGTTGGATTTTCCATGTTTGGGTTCTGGTCCTTTGATGGGTTTTCCATGTTTGGGCTCTGTTCCTTTGTTGGGTTTTCCATGTTTGGGTTCTGCTCCTTTGTTGGGTTTTCCATGTTTGGGTTCTCGTCCTTTGTTGGGTTTTTCATGTTTGGGATCCAGACCTTTGTTGGGGTTTCCATGTTGGGCTCTGGTCCTTTGTTGGGTTTTCCATGTTTGGGATCTAGTCCTTTGTTGGGTTTTCCATGTTTGGTATCTCGTCCTTTGTTGGGTTTTCCATGTTTGGGCTCTGGTCCTTTGTTGGGTTTTCCATGTTTGTGATCTAGTCTGTTGGGTTTTCCATGTTTGGGCTCTGGTCCTTTGTTGGGTTTTCCATGTTTGGGCTCTGCTCCTTTGTTGGGTTTTCCATGTTTGGGCTCTGCTCCTTTGTTGGGTTTTCCATGTTTGGTCTCTGGTCCTTTTTTGGGTTTTCCATGTTTGGGCTCTGGTCCTTTGTTGGGTTTTCCATGTTAGGGATCTAGACCTTTGTTGGGTTTTCCATGTTTGGACTCCGGTCCTTTGTTGGGTGTTCCATTTTTGGGTTCTGCTCCTTTGTTCGGGTTTCCATGTTTGGGATCTAGTCCTTTGTTGGCTTTTCCATGTTTCGACTCTGGTCCTTTGTTGGGTTTTCCATATTTGGGATCTAGTCCTTTGTTCGGTTTTCCATGTTTGGGCTCTGGTCCTTTGTTGTGTTATCCATGTTTGGGATCTGGTCCTTTGTTCGGTTTTCCATGTTTGGGATCTAGTCCTTTGTTGGATTTTCCATGTTTGGGCTCTGTTCCTTTGTTGGGTTTTCCATGTTTGGGATCCAGTCCTTTATTGGGTTTTCCATGTTTGGGCTCTGGTCCTTTGTTGTGTTATCCATGTTTGGGATCTGGTCCTTTGTTCGGTTTTCCATGTTTGGGATCTAGTCCTTTGTTGGATTTTCCATGTTTGGGCTCTGTTCCTTTGTTGGGTTTTCCATGTTTGGGCTCTGGTCCTTTGTTGGGTTTTCCATGTTTGGACTCTGGTCCTTTGTTGGGTTTTCCATGTTTGGGATCGAGGCCTTTGTTGGGTTTTCCATGTTTGGGCTCTGTTCCTTTGTTGGGTTTTCCATGTTTGGGCTCTGGTCCTTTGTTGAGTTATCCATGTTTGGGCTCTGGTCCTTTGTTGGGTTTTCCATGTTTGGGATCTAGTCCTTTGTTGGGTTTTCCATGTTTGGGCTCTGTTCCTTTGTTGGGTTTTCCATGTTTGGGATCTAGTCCTTTGTTGGGTTTTCCATGTTTGAACTCCGGTCCTCTGTTGGGTGTTTCATGTTTGGGTTCTGGTCCTTTGTTGGGTTTTCCATGTTTGTGTTCTCGTCCTTTGTTGGGTTTTCCATGTTTGGGATCCAGTCCTTTGTTGGGTTTTCCATGTTTGGGCTCTGGTCCTTTGTTGGGTTTTCCATGTTGGGCTCTGGTCCTTTGTTGGGTTTTCCATGTTTGGACTCTGGTTCTTTGTTGGGTTTTCCATGTTTGGGATCTCGTCCTTTGTTTGGTTTTCCATGTTTGGGATCTAGTCCTTTGTTGGGTTTTCCATGTTTGGGCTCTGGTTCTTTGTTGGGTTTTCCATGTTTGGGATCTTGTCCTTTGTTGGGTTTTCAATGTTTGGGCTTTGGTCCTTTGTTGGGTTTTCCATATTTGGGCTCTGGTCCTTTGTTGGGCTTTCCATGTTTGGGATCTTGTCCTTTGTTGGGTTTTCCATGTTTGGGATCTGGTCCTTTGTTGGGTTTTCCATGTTTGAGTTCTGGTCTTTTGTTGAGTTTTCCATGTTTGGGATCTCGTCCTTTGTTGGCTTTTCCATGTTTGGGCTCTGGTCCTTTGTTTGGTTTTCCATGTTTGGGCTCTGATCCTTTGTTGGATTTTCCATGTTTGGGATCTAGTCCTTTGTTGGGTTTTCCATGTTTGGGCTCTGGTCCTTTGTTGGGTTTTCTATGGGCTCTGGTCCTTTGTTGGGTTTTCCATGTTTGGGATCTTGTCCTTTGTTGGGTTTTCCATGTTTGGGCTCTGGTCCTTTGTTGGGTTTTCCATTTTTGGGCTCTGGTCCTTTGTTGGGTTTTCCATGTCTGGGCTCTGGTCCATTGTTGGGTTTTCCATGTTTGGGATCTAGTCCTTTGTTGGGTTTTCCATGTTTGGGATCTAGTCCTTTGTTGGGTTTTCCATGTTTGTGTTCTGGTCCTTTGTTGAGTTTTCCATGTTTGGTATCTCGTCCTTTGTTGGGTTTTCCATGTTTGGGCTCTGGTCCTTTCTTAGGTTTTCCATATTTGGGCTCTGGTCCTTTGTTGGGTTTTCCATGTTTGGGCTCTGCTCCTTTGTTGGGTTTTCCATGTTTGAGTTCTGGTCCTTTGTTGAGTTTTCCATGTTTGGGATCTGGTCCTTTGTTGGGTTTTCCATGTTTGGACTCCGGTCCTTTGTTGGGCTTTCCATGTTTGGACTCCGGTGCTTTGTTGGGTTTTCCATGTTTGGGCTCTGGTCCTTTGTTGGGTTTTCCATGTTTGGGCTCTGGTCCTTTGTTGGGTTTTCCATGTTTGGGTTCTGCTCCTTTGTTGGGTTTTCCATGTTTGGGATCTAGTCCTTTGTTGGGTTTTCCATGTTTGCGCTCTGGTCCTTTGTTGGGTTTTCCATGTTTAGGCTTTGGTCCTTTGTTGGGTTTTCCATGTTTGGGATCTAGTCCTTTGTTGGGTTTTCCATGTTTGAAATCCGGTCCTTTGTTGGGTTTTCCATGTTTGGGCTCTGGTCCTTTGTTGCGTTTTCCATGTTTGTATTCTGATCTTCGGCTGTGTCGGAATGTTTGACATCCTGTTCTGGTCTATCCTATCTGTGCTTCCTTTAACTGAACAATTTCTCTCTTTCAAGATTTATTTTCTTTGCTAGATTTTATCGCATCAGCTTGCTCATGTCTGTGGGCTTTGGTGCCTCTATTGGGAACTTTGCCCCAGTATTAGCACTCTGCTGCTGCTCTTGGAGAAACTGTTTATTGTTGAGAAGTGTCATGTATTGCAGTTCTGGAGTGATGATGCACTGACAGTTCACTTTATTCTGTTCTCCAGTTGTGGATTCAGATTATAACCAAGGATTGTTGCGCGGCCAAGTGAAAAGGTATAATGGCATTATCAACCACATTGGAGGGGTCAACAGCCCCTTTGTTTTGGAGATGGACTTCCATCAGCTCAGTTTGCTTTTGCCTTAGAACCTCAACTTCTTGCTGCATCCTTTCTCTCCCAATTGTCTCATCAATTTTCTGCCAGAATGTTCTATTGAAGTGAAGGTAGAACTCCCAGTCCAATGTGTTCCATTCCCTTATGTTTTTAATGCTCTCATCAGACAAACATTGTTTTGTGTCATTGCTTCTAAAGTTGAGCTTAAAGGAAATCACATCATCAAACTGCCAGCAAAATGCTTCTTTTAAGAGAATCATTGACTCGTCAAAGTACTCGTTGATCAGAATGAGATTAAGGGTTCTCTCTATTTCATTGATAACAAAGGACATGTTACTTTTTGAGTAATTCGCATTGTTGTTGAATGCAAAGTCAAACCACAAAAGGTTCCTGGCATAATGATTGGTCTACTGGCTTTATAATATCACCAAGAATTCTTGCCCAGTGTTTCAGCATTAAGGAAAGCTGGGGCAAAGTGTTTGTAATAAGTAAAAGTTGATTCCGCCATCGTAGTTGGATTCTGAATGATCGAAAATTAAAAGATATCATTTGATTCACCTATGGGAAGAGAGAGACTTTGTCAGGGTCAACACACTCCTCAAAGGAAATCCTTGCCATAATATCTGATCTACACTATCCTATGATAATATATGACAACCATTAGTAGCAGTAAGAGAAGCTACTTTTTCATGATAGTCCACCTGATGCAGGAACAGCACTGTGTCAAGGATAAAGCTGCTTTCATTGCAGGACATCAGAAAGCAACAGAGGAGGCCAATGGCTGGAATGTGATTTGGTACGATGCTGAGAACATGGTTGGTGTGATGGTTGCCATGTTGAGAATATGATTGGCGCAGTGATGAGCATGTTCCTGATGCTCTGGGAATATTATCAGTGAAGCCTACCTAATCTGTCAGTCACGGCAAAATTCGGCTAACTAACCTTTGCACCATACCACATGGGATGGCTGAGGCCCAACATGTTCTCATCTCACTAGCTGAAATGGTTGATGTTGGACTGTTGTATTGGCAGTTCTGCTCCTCCCATGCTTCCACCAGCCCAACTATCTCTTTATTCTCAGGCTAATTGACCTACCTCTGGTAAGTAATATCTCAGGGATTACACATGATGTTGTATTGAGTGCCAATACCTGGGAAAGCTTTGACCTGTTCTGCTGAGAATAGATTGAGATAGCCGAACTGCAGGTTTGGTTTGTGAGGCAGCACAAAGTTTTGATTTTTGGCATCTCCAAACCGGATACAGAATATTTAGGGTGGTGCTGCTGGCAGTTTTGTGCATTTTTAAGAACATTATTTGAGTCTTTGGTTGGCAGGAAGGTGGCTGCTTCATTGGCGCATCATTAGATGTGTCAGCAATAAGTGTGTATAGATTGGTCTCTGACCTTCATTACATTTACCTGGGTCTTTGGCAGACACTGGCTGTATATATAACTCATTGTTAGTCCTTTTCTTTGCTGTACGTCTATTAGTAGCAGCACGCCTGGTGACTGAGATTAGAGACATGACATATTACAGCCCTTGACTATTACTGGAGTCTGATTTTGCTGATGTCCAATTTTGTTTATCCTGGGAGGAGGATGGTTCCTTCAATGTATTTTCACTTTGTGGTTCTGCATGTTATTTATTCTCAGGAAAGAGAATCTCAGGGCTCAGGTATTTGGGTAAGGGAGTGGAAGCAATCCCCATTGTTCCAGGTGAAGAGGCTTTGATCTCCAATGAGAGATTGTCTACAGCCATCAAGTGAGCTATTTAATCTTGTGAATAGATGTACCAACTGCATCCAAAAAGAAGAGATTCACGAAAAGGTGCTTCCTAAAAGAGGCAGAATATCAAAACAAACTGCAGTGTCAGGAATAGGCATGCTGACTGCACAGTACAATATAAAAATATAGGGACTCCAGAGATCAGGTGTACAGTAACTCAGAGCAGATATATGTCAAAATGAACTAAGAGATACATGGCGACAGCAGCAAGTAGAAATATACTGGGGGAACAGAAATACGAAATACATTGATACGGGGAACAGGTAACACTCAGGGAACAGAAATGGCAACGTGTGTAGAAATCATCTTCCCTTACCCTCATCTTTTATCTATTAGTCTGTTTGTATCTCGGTAGCTATAGTTAAGGTACAAGGGTATTTCAGTCCTACAAGGGAAAGGGTGTTCCAAAAAGTATTTGTTAAGGTGCCACAAAAGAGGTTATTACACAAAATTAGGACTCTCGGGACTGGGAGGTAATATATTAGCATGGATTCAGGATTGATTAATGGACAGCAAACAGGGAATAGGAATAAATGGGACATTTTTGGATTGGTCCACTGTAACTAGTGGTGTACCTCTACAAGGCCTCAGCTATTTACGATCTATATTAATGACTTAGATGAAAGGACTGAGTGTAACGTTTCCAAGTTTGCTGATGATACAAAGTTAGATGGGAGAGTAAGCAGTGAGGAGGATGCAGAGGTATAGAGACAGGTTGGGTGATTGGGCAAGAACATGGCAGATGGATTACAATGTGGCAAAGTGTGAAGTTATCCACTTTGGTAGGGATTTTTTTTAAAAAAGCAGAATTTCTTTTGAATGTTGAGACACTGAGAAACGTTTGCATTCGGAGGGAACTGAGTGTCCTTGTTTGTGATTTTTTTTATTTGTTCCTGGATGTGGGTGTTGCTGGCAAGGCCAGCATTTATTGCCCATCCCTAATTGCCCTTGAGAAGGTGGTGGTGAAAGTTAACTTGCAGGTACAGCAAGCAAATGGGAAGGCAACTGGTATGTTAGCCTTTATTACAAAAGGGATTGGAGTATAAGAGTAAAGAAATCTTAGTACAATTGGTGAGGCCATATCTGGAGAACTGTGTGCAGTTTTTGTCTCCTTACCTAAAGAAGGATATACGTGCCCTAGAGGGAGTGCAACAAATGTTCACTCGACTGGTTCCTGTGATGAGGAGAGATTGAGTAGACTAGGTCTATATTCTCTGGAGTTTAGAAGAATGAGACGGGATCAAATTGAAACATATAAAATTCTTGAGGGACTTGACAGGTGGATACTGAGAAAATATTTCCCCTGACTGGGGAATCTAGAGCACGGGTCACAATCACAGAATAAGGGGGACAGCCATTTAGGGTTGAGATGAGAAATTGCTTCACTCAAAGAGTTGTGAATCTTTGGAATTCTATAACCTAGAGGGCTGTGGATGCTCAGTCGTTGAGTATATTCAAGACAGAGGTCGATAGATTTTTGGGTACTGAGGGAATTAAGGGATATGGGGATAGTCCGGGAAGGTGGGGTTGAGTTAGAAGATCAGCCATAATCTTGTTGAGTGGTGGAGCAGACTTGAAGGGCCAAATGGCCTACTCCAGCTCCTATGTCTTAATTTCTTAAGTTCACAGTGTCATGAGGATTGCTGGGCTATCAAGGTAATAAGACAGTGAGTATGGGCATTACTGGTTAAGTTTAGATATATCAGCAGTATAGTGGTAGAGGCATTGGTGTTTCAGTGGGAGAGATGTCAGTGTTACAGTTTTGACAGCCAGGAGAACTTGATTGAATGCTGTATAGAGGACTTTGTAGCAGCCTTGTTGTAGGGATCTGTTAATGCTCTAGACTTATGGTATTAGATTAAGGAGTCTGTCAATATTGAGTGTTATAGGACGATAGTGAGGTATATCAGTGTTTTTGTGAAGGTACAGCAGTCTTATATTGGACATTATATGAGTGACAGTAAGGTATATTGTGAAAGGAAATGGTCCAGTAAAAAACATTATCACTTTGTAAACCCTCATTATATCACTTTGTTATATGTTGTTATATTCGTTATATTGGTTGAGGGAAGGGCATGATTGGCAACTAAATATCCCAGGATATTGATGCTTCAGGCGGGATAGAGAGGGAGGTAAAAGGGGTGGAGGAGTTGCATTACTGGTCAAAGAGGATATCACAGCTGTGCTGAAGGAGGGCACTATGGAGGACTCGAGCAGTGAGGCAATATGGACAGAACTCAGAAATAGGAAGGGTGCGGTAACAATGTTGGGGCTGTACTACAGGCCTCCCAACAGCGAGCGTGAGATAGAGGTACAAATATGTAAACAGATTATGGAAAGATGTAGGAGCAACAGGGTGGTGGTGATAGGAGATTTTAATTTTCCCAACATTGACTGGGATTCACTTAGTGTTAGAGGTCTAGATGGAGCAGAATTTGTAAGGAGCATCCAGGAGGGTTTTCTAGAGCAGTATGTAAATAGTCCAACTCGGGAAGGGGCCATACTGGACCTGGTGTTGGGGAATGAGCCCGGCCAGGTGGTTGATGTTTCAGTAGGGGACTACTTTGGGAATAGTGATCACAATTCCGTAAGCTTTAAAATACTCATGGACAAAGACGAGAGTGGTCCTAAAGGAAGAGTGCTAAATTGGGGGAAGGCCAACTATACCAAAATTCGGCAGGAGCTGGGGAATGTAGATTGGGAGCAGCTGTTTGAAGGTAAATCCACATGTGATATGTGGGAGGCTTTTAAAGAGAGGTTGATTAGCGTGCAGGAGAGACATGTTCCTGTGAAAATGAGGGATAGAAATGGCAAGATTAGGGAACCATGGATGACAGGTGAAATTGTGAGACTAGCTAAGAGGAAAAAGGAAGCATACATAAGGTCTAGGCGGCTGATGAAAGACGAAGTTTTGAAAGAATATCGGGAATGTAGGACCAATCTGAAACGAGGAATTAAGAGGGCTAAAAGGGGTCATGAAATATCTTTAGCAAACAGGGTTAAAGAAAATCCCAAAGCCTTTTATTCATGTGTAAGGAGAAAGAGGGTAACTAGAGAAAGGATTGGCCCACTAAAGGACAAAGGAGGAATGTTATGCTTGGAGTCAGAGAAAATGGGTGAGATTCTAAACGAGTACTTTGCATCGGTATTCACCGAGGAGAGGGACATGACGGATGTTGAGGTTAGGAACAGATGTTTGATTACTCTAGGTCAAGTCGGCATAAGGATGGAGGAAGTGTTGGGTATTCTAAAGGGCATTAAGGTGGACAAGTCCCCAGGTCCGGATGGGATCTATCCCAGGTTACTGAGGGAAGCGAGAGAGGAAATAGCTGGGGCCTTAACAGATATCTTTGCAGCATCCTTAAACACGGGTGAGGTCCCGGAGGACTGGAGAATTGCTAATGTTGTCCCCTTGTTTAAGAAGGGTAGCAGGGATAATCCAGGTAATTATAGACCGGTGAGCCTGACGTCAGTGGTAGGGAAGCTGCTGGAGAAGATACTGAGGGATAGGATCTATTCCCATTTGGAAGAAAATGGGCTTATCAGTGATAGGCAACATGGTTTTGTGCAGGGAAGGTCATGTCTTACCAACTTAATAGAATTCTTTGAGGAAGTGACAAAGTTGATTGATGAGGGAAGGGCTGTCGATGTCATATACATGGACTTCAGTAAGGCGTTTGATAAGGTTCCCCATGGCAGGCTGATGGAGAAAGTGAAGGCGCATGGGGTTCAAGGTGTACTAGCTAGATGGATAAAGAACTGGCTGGGCAACAGGAGACAGAGAGTAGCAGTAGAAGGGAGTTTCTCAAAATGGAGACGTGTGACCAGTGGTGTTCCACAGGGATCCGTGCTGGGACCACTGTTGTTTGTGATATACATTAATGATTTGGAGGAAAGTATAGGTGGACTGATTAGCAAGTTTGCAGACGACACTAAGATTGGTGGAGTAGCAGATAGTGAAGGGGACTGTCAGAGAATACAGCAGAATATAGATAGATTGGAGAGTTGAGCAGAGAAATGGCAGATGGAGTTCAATCAGGGAAAATGCGAGGTGATGCATTTTGGAAGATCCAATTCAAGAGTGAACTAGACAGTAAATGGAAAAGTCCTGGGGAAAATTGATGTCCAGAGAGATTTGGGTGTTCAGGTCCACTGTTCCCTGAAGGTGGCAACGCAGGTCAATAGAGTAGTCAAGAAGGCATACGGCATGCTTTCCTTCATCGGACGGGGTATTGAGTACAAGAGTTGGCAGGTCATGTTACAGTTGTATAGGACTTTGGTTCGGCCACATTTGGAATACTGCGTGCAGTTCTGGTCGCCACATTACCAAAAGGATGTGGATGCTTTGGAGAGGGTGCAGAGGAGGTTCACCAGGATGTTGCCTGGTATGGAGGGCGCTAGCTATGAAGAGAGGTTGAGTAGATTAGGATTATTTTCATTAGAAAGACGGAGGTTGAGGGGTGACCTGATTGAGGTGTACAAAATCATGAGAGGTATAGACAGGGTGGATAGCAAGAGGCTTTTTCCCAGAGTGGGGGATTCAATTACTAGAGGACACGAGTTCAAAGTGAAAGGGGAAAAGTTTAGGGGGGATATGCGTGGAAAGTTCTTTATGCAGAGGGTGGTGGGTGCCTGGAATGCGTTGCCAGCGGAGGTGGCAGATGCGGGCACGATGGCGTCTTTTAAGATGTATCTAGACAGATACATGAATGGGCAGTAAGAAAAGAGATACAGACCCTTAGAAAATAGGCGACATGTTT
This sequence comes from Heterodontus francisci, assembly GCF_036365525.1. Lineage (NCBI taxonomy): Eukaryota > Metazoa > Chordata > Chondrichthyes > Heterodontiformes > Heterodontidae > Heterodontus > Heterodontus francisci. The sequence continues at coordinate 23,480,138 of NC_090381.1, forward strand.
AGATAGAGGATCTGGATCGGCGCAGGCTTGGAGGGCCGAAGGGCCTGTTCCTGTGCTGTAATTTTCTTTGTTCTTTGTTCTTTGAGCGGGTCCTGCACTGCTTCCTCCTCCTTCACACTGCTGGCTGCCTCTTAACTCAGCAGGAGGCTGAACAGGGTTGTACCAATACCACATGGTGCAGCCGGACTGCTCCTCTTAAAGGCAGGCTGTCCCTCTCAGGGAAGCTGCACTTAATAATATTGGCGGAATATAATTGATAGAAAATTAAACAGTAGAGAGAGGGTTCTAGGGTGACGGATGCAGTGCCAGAGGTATTAGTGGTGGAGCTGGACAGGAGAAGAGATACTGTGGTTTTGCACGGGGCCAGGAGGTGCTCAAAGACCATCCTGAGAAGGGAATGGGAGCAGGAGGCCAGGGGAGGTTAATTCCCTGCATCTGGACCTGCAGATCTGGCAGCAGTGCCACAAGAAGTCTAATGATCTCACGCAGGTTGTTAAGGTCAGTGAATGCATTTTCACATGACAGCTCCTACTTACCACTCGACCAACCTGTCATGCTGCTCAATGCCCCAAACCCCCATCACTCACTCAGCAGCACTCCCTGGCACCCAGGACTAACGCCTAACATCTAGATACTCCACCTCACCCACAAAGGCCTACCAATGCTGCCAGCCTCACACCAACCTAGCTCTGCCTTCACATCCCTCCAACTATTAAGCTATGGCAGGCACATCACCCAAACATAGTGCCTCACAATCACTGATATTCTGCCCTCTCTCATGCAAGGCAAGGTGATACACAACAGAAGGGAGCAGAGCAGAACTATCAGGGTACAAGGATGTCTGAATCTGCTAAGACCTAGAGAGCAGATGATTCTCAACATCATGGAGCCAGCATTGACAGATCCTGTGGCATCTGATGTCACTGAGAACATTGAGGATGATGGTATGTTTCTGCCTAATATGCCTTCTCAACTCCCACCCTCATATCAATGAATCATAAAATAGTTACAGCACAGAAGGAAGCCATTCAGCCCACCATGTCTGTGCCAGCTCTCTGAAAGAGCAACTCAGCTAGCTCCATTTCCCAATACCCCCTTTTCCTCATAGTCCAGCGATTATTTTTCTTCAGGTAATTATCCAATTCCCTGTTGAAAGCCACGATTGAATCTGCCTCCACCACTCTCTCAGGAAGTGCATTCCAGATTCTAGCCACTCACTGTTTTTCCTCCATACAGACAATAATCAGAGAAAACATCAATAGGCATTTGGAGAGGTTTGAGTTATAGAGTCATAGAGTCATACAGCACAGAAACAGGCCCTTCAGCCCATCGGGCTTGTTTATGAAAATGGGCTGGTGTTGGGCATGAAAAAAAATCATATGAGCTTGAATCACAACAAAGGCAATGGACCTCTTCCGTGTGTTTCACAAAAGATATTCATCAGTCCATGTGTCTTGACAGTTGTAAGTCTCTGAATCTACTTTTCCATTTCTTGGATTCTTACCTTCTACTTCGATCAGACAACAACTATGCATAGCGGAAGTTGAATAATCAGAGCTTCGGAAATGTTGAAACACTATCTTTTGTAATACCGGGAGATTAAGCAATCCTGAATTATTTCAAGCAACCTTGAGCAATCCTGAATGATTTCTAGTGCCCAGCTCACAGGCTAGTGCCACTTCCACCTTTCATCTCCTAGTTCCTCCACCAAGCCTGTGCAGCCAGGAGACGGATGCTCCATGTTCGCTTTTGAATGCAAAGTTATTGCATAGAGAAAGAGCTTGCCTGATTGCATCTTTTTCATTTCAGGATGCCCAAAAGCAATTCAGAGCCAATGAACTACTGTTAAGCTAAAGCCACTGCTTTGTGGCAAGCATGATAGTTAATCTGCACACAATGACCCATTAATCTGTTTTAATGGTGTTGGATAATGGATAAATGCTGACCATGTCATTGGTAGACCTCTCATGCTTCTCTCGAATACTGCCATGGGATCTTTACATCTTTAAATCCACCTGAACAGGCAGACAAGGCCTGAAACTAAGGACTATTCTCAACTACACATTAACTGCAATTGTGACTTACCTGTGAGTCCAGTTGTCAGAACTACTTTGATGTTTGCAATTAAGGCAGATTTCTCTATGCAAATCACATTGTTACGACCGTGGCGGGAGGAGTACATTGTTAATTCAGTCCCACTTCTCCACAGGTCACAACAGATATTTAAATTTTCCCACTTATTTAAACAGTCAATCAGATACTTCCCCCGGAATAAAGTACATCAGCCAGGTTTCTTTAATAAACAACTAAATTATCTGTTTTTTATAAACCAAGGCTTAACCAATAATGAAGTAAATCATACACACAAATGGCAATATTAAAGCCCCTTATTTCATCCTAGCCTTCACGCGCACACACGTACATGCACAACCAGTTAACTGGGGGAAAAAGGGATTTTTGTTTCCAGCTGTTGGAAAGAAATAGAAGGAATACAATAAAACACCTAGACGGAAAAGAAGTTATGGAAGTCCTTTGTTTTGGTGAGGTGTCCCAAAGGCGAATAGGTGGCTGTCAATGGAATTTTCCTAGAGCAGTTCTTTCCAGGCGATGTTGATGATGAGTCTGGGTGGGCTTCACAAAGATGCAGCACAGAAAGCTCCAGTCAGGCTTTAAAGCAGGAAGCAGCAACAAGGATTTGTCTTTGATCTGATAGCAGCAATATAACAGTAAACGTTTCTTCAAATACAGGAGGAAATATTAGAACTTGATTCAGGAATTCTTTAAAGATGCAGGGATCTTCAAATGGGCGGCACAGTGGCGCAGTGGTTAGCACCGCAGCCTCACAGCTCCAGCGACCCGGGTTCAATTCTGGGTACTGCCTGTGTGGAGTTTGCAAGTTCTCCCTGTGTCTGCGTGGGTTTCCTCCGGGTGCTCCGGTTTCCTCCCACATGTCAAAAGACTTGCAGGTTGATAGGTTAATTGGCCATTGTAAATTGCCCCTAGTATAGGTAGGTGGTCGGGAAATATAGGGACAGGTGGGGATGTGGTAGGAATATGGAATTAGTGTAGGATTAGTATAAATGGGTGGTTGATGGTCGGCACAGACTTGGTGGGCCGAAGGGCCTGTTTCAGTGCTGTATCTCTAAACTAAACATGTCTGTGCCAGCCATACAGCATCCAACTATTCTAATCCCATATTCCTGCACTTGGCCTGTAGCCTTGTATGCTATGGTGTTTCAAGTGCTCATCTAAATACTTCTTAAATGTTGTGAGGGTTCCTGCCTCCACCACCTCTTCAGGCAGTGGGTTTTAGATTTCAATCACACTCTGGGTGATAAAATGCTTCCTCAAATCCCCCTAAACCTCCTGCCCCTTACCCTAAATCTATGCCCCCTGGTTCTTGACCCCTCCGCTAAGGGAAAAAGTTTCTTCCTATCTAACCTATCAATGCCCCTCATAATCTTGTACACCTCAATCATGTCCCCCCTCAGCCTTCTCTGCTCCAAGGAAAACAACCCTAGCCTTTTCAGTCTCTCTTCATAGCTGAAATGCTCCAGCCCAGGCAACATCCTGGTGAATCTCCTCTGCATCCTCTCCAGTGCAATCACATCCTTCCTATAGTGTGGTGACCAGAACTGTACACAGTACTCCAGCTGTGGCCTAGCTAGCATTTTACATAGCTCCATAATAACCTCCCTGCTCTTATATTCTATGCCTAGGCTAATACATGCAAGTATCCCATATGTCTTTCGAACCACCTTACCCACCTGTCCTGCTGCCTTCAGTGATCTATGGACAAGTACACCAAGGTCCTTCTGACTTTCTGTACTTCCTAGGGTCCTACCATCCATTGTATATTCCCTTGCCTTGTTAGTCCTCCCAAAATACATCACCTCACACTTTTCAGGATTAAATTCCAGTTGCCACTGCACTGCCCATCTTACCAGCCCATCTATATCGTCCTGTAATCTAAGGTTTTCCTCCTCACTATTTACAACACCATCAATTTTCGTGTCATCAGCGAACTTACTGATCATACCTCCTATATTCACGTCTAAATCATTAATGTACACGACAAACAGCAAGGGTCCCAGCACTGATCCCTGTGGTACAACACTGGTCACAGGCTTCCGATCGCAAAAACAGCCCTTGACCATTACTCTCTGCCTCCTGCCACTAAGCCAATTTTGGATCCAATTTGCCAAATTGCCCTGCATCCCATGGTCTCTTACCTTCTTAACCAATCTCCCATGCAGGACCTTATCAAAAGCCTTACTGAAATCCCTGTATACTACATCGACTGCTTTACCTTCATCGACACATCTAGTTACCTCCTCGAAAAATTCAATCAAGTTAGTTAGACACAATCTCCCCCTGACAAAGCCAAGCTGACTATCCCTGATTAATCCCTGCCTCTCCAAGTGGAGATTAATCCTGTCCCTCAGAATTTTTTCTAATATTTTCCCAACCACTGATGTTAGACTCACCGGCCCGTAATTACCTGGTTTATCCCTGCTACCCTTCTTGAATAGTGGCACCACATTCGCTGTCCTCCAGTCCTCTGGTACCTCTCCTGTGGCCAGAGAGGATTTGAAAATTTGTGTCAAAGCCCCTGCTATCTCCTCCCTTGCCTCACATAACAGCCTGGGCTACATGAGTTAATTAAGAATAGCCAACATGAGGTTGTAAAAGGCCGATTATGCTTGACGAATCTAATTGAATTTTCTAATGGTGGATGTTGTCTTTATGGATTTTAAGAAAGTGTTTGATAAAGGACTGGTTAACAAAATTGAGGCTCAAGGAATAGGACGGTCAGTGTCCAATTGGATAAATATTGGTTCAAGGACAGAATAGTTGTTTTTCAGACTGGAGGATTGTAGACAGTGTTGTTCCCCCAAAGGTCAGTGCTAGGAACGCTGCTATTTTTGATGTCATACCAACTTGCTTTGTTGCGTGATAATTTTCTTTAATCCACCAACTGGAGAGCTGAATTTATATTCTTTGAAGAAATTTAGAAGGGAACACATAAAAAAAATTACTTTGCAGCTGAGGATGGCCACCTAATTTGTAACATTGTATCCTACCTTGCAAGGCCTGTGAGGAGGAAGACAAAATGTCTGCTCAGTCCCCAATTAGAACCAAGATCCAGGAAGTTTAAGGGAATTACCTGTTCCTTTTAGCAGGAGAGAAATACTGCTAACTGCTATGTTTGAATCACTGAGTGACTGTCATGTGACAAGCCCCTCCCCACCTGTGGTTTTTAAGCTGGTGTTTCTCTGCAGCAGGGGAGAAGCAACTGGACTCTGATATGAACAGACCCTAAGTGGGGGTCCCTCTCTCTCTCTCTCCATTCCCGTTTACAAGCTTCTAACTCTGCCTGTTGACTGACCAACTTTGCATATTCCAACTATAATCAGAAACCCCGTTGGAGGAAATTATCTGCATCGCTGTCTCCAAGAGATCCACTGAACCAATCATCTACCTCGTCAAACTAAAAGCCTCCGGATCACCAAATTCAGCTAGAAGCCAGCAGAATCACCAAACCCCACAGACTATACTCCACAGAGTATACCCCTTTTTTCTATGGACTCTAACTCAACCAATCTACCCTTCCTTATTTGTGTGTGTGTAAACCTCTACCATGTGTGTGTCAGTGAAAGTTGGTACGTAGTTTAGTATTTCTATTAGTTCAGTTTAGGTACAATAAAGTTAACCTCTTTCTTTGTTAAAGTCAAGAAAATCTGTCTGGTTGGTTCTTGTTATGATCATAGCAAGTAAGTAATCAAACACTTACTGAATTAGCCAGTGCATCTACTTTAAGAAAGAATTAAACCTGTTGTAGTCAATCAAGGAGAGGAAAAAGAGGAAAACCCTTTGATCCCCCTCCTCAATTGACTGTAACAATGTTTATAAAAATGACTTGGATCTTGGAGTACAGAGAGAATTTTGAAATTTGACGATGATACAAACCTACAGGAGTGGCAAACAGTAAGGATGATACGAACTGCCTGCAACAGAATATAGATAGGCTAGCAGACTAGTGGCAGATGGAATTTATTGCAGAGAAGTGTGAGGTGGAGCATTATGGCAGAAGGGATAGGTTGAGGCAATATAGACTTAATGGCGCAGTTCTAAAAAGTGTGCAAGAATGGAGGGACCTGGGGATGCATGTGCATCGATCTTTGAAGGCGGCAGAACATATTGAGCGAGTTGTTAGCAAAGCATATGGGATCTTGGGCTTCATAAATAGAGGCATAGAATACAAAAGCAGGGAAGTTATGCTAAACCTTTATAAAGCTCTGGTTAGGCCCCACCTAGAGTATTGCATCCAGTTCTGGTCACCACACTTTAGGAAGCATGTGAAGGTCCTTGAGAGGGTGCAGAGGAATTTTACCAGAATGGTTCCAGGGATGGGGGATTTTAGTTCCAAAGTTAAGTTGGAAAAGCTGGAGTTGTTCATCTTGGAGCAAAAGAGATTGAGGGGAGATTTGATAGAGGTGTAAAAGATTTTGATAGGCTTGGATAAGTTAGACAAGGAAAAACTATTCCCATTAACTGATGGTACAAGGACTAGGGGACACAGATTTAAGATTTTGGGCAAAAGATGCAGGGGAATATGAGGAAGAACTTTTTTATGTAACGAGTGGTAATGACTTGGAACTCGCTGCCCACAATGGTGGTGGAAGCTGAGACAATCAATGGCTTCAAAAGGAATTTGGATGGGTACTTGAAGGAAATAAACTTGCAGGGCTATGGGGATCGAGTAGAGGAGTGGGAATGACTGGATTGGTCCGCGGAGAGCCAGCATGGACTCGATGCATCGAATAGCCTCCTCATATGCCGTAAATGATTCTATGACTCATGTCGCTGTTGCTTCTTTTGCAAATCACCTTAAATCAATGTCCTCTGGTTCTTGATCCTTCCACAAAAGGGAACAGTTTCTCTCTATATACTGTGTCCAGATGCCTCTAGGTTTTCAATACCTCTATCAAATCTCCTCTCAACCTTCTCTTCTCCAAGGAAAACAGTCCTAATTTCTCCAATCTATCTTCATAACTGAAATTCCTCATCCCTGGAACCATTCTTGTGAATCTTTTCTGTACTCTCTCCAATTACCTCACCTCTTTCCTAAAATGCGGCGGCCAGAACTAGACGCAATACTCCAGCTGAGGCCGAAGTAATGTCTTATACAAGTTCAACATAACTTCCTTGCTCTTGTACTCTATGCCCCTTTTGATAAAGCCCAGGGTACTGTATGCTTTATTAACTGCTCTCTCAACCTGTCCTGCCACCTTCGATGACTTATGCACGTATATACCTAGGTCCCACTGCTCCTGCATCCCCTTTAGAATTCTATATTGTCTCTCCATGTTCTTCCTACCAAAATGAATCACTTCACCTTTCTCTGCATTGAACTTCATCTGCCACCTGTCTGCCCATTCCATCAACTTGTCTATGTCCTTTTGAAGTTCTACACTATCCTCCTCACAGTTCACAATGCTTTCAAATTTTGTACCATTTGCAAACTTCGAAACTGTGCCTTGAACTCCAAGATCTAGGTCATTAATATATATCAGGAAGAGCAAGATCCCAACACTGATCCCTGGGGAACTCCACTACAAACCTTCCTCCAGCCCTAAAAACATCCATCAACTACTACTCTTTGTTTCCTGTCACTCAGCCAGTTTCGTATCCATGTTGATACCGTCCCTTTTATTTCATGAGCTACAAGTTTACTCACAAGTCTGTTGTGTGGCATTGTACCAAATGCCTTTTGAAAGTCCATGTACACCACATCAAAAGCATTGCCCTCACAACATTCTCTGTTACCTCCTCAAAAACTCCAGCAAGTTAGTTAAACATGATTTTCCCTTAAGAAATCCATGCTAGCTTTCCTTAATTAACTCGCATTTGTCCATATGACTATTGATTTTGTCCCAAATTATTTGTTCTAGAAGTTTTCCCACCACTAAAGTTAAACTGACTGGCCTGTAGTTGCTGGGCTTATCTTTACTACACCCTTTGTGAACAAGGGTGTAACGTTTGCAATTCTCCAGTCCTCTGGCACCACCCCCTAGTCTAAGGAAGGCTGAAAAAGTATGGCCAATGCCTCTGCGATTTCCACCCTCACTTCCATCAGTATCCTTGGATGCATTTCATCTATTCCTGGTGCTTTACCCACTTTAAGTACAGGCAGCCTATCTAATCAGCCCCACTCCTCCTTTTACCACCCTTTTACTATTTATATACCTATAGAAAACTTTGGGATTTTCTTTAATGTTAGCTACCAAGAGCCAATGCTATAAATATAATATACAGTCTGTAGGGTCTGGCAATTCAGTTGGATTCCAGCTGATTTCCTGGTCTTGAAATTTCTGGTTGGTAGAATTATACTTGCAGCTGGTCCACCTGGTTCAGGGTTTTCTTGGAAACAGTGATGTCGGTGACTTTCTCCCCAGGGTGTCTGTCTGTAGCAATGGTTGACTTGGACAGGGTTCGAAACTTGCAGTATTACCTGGCGAGAGAGAGAGTGAGACAGTCCCACTGGGGCCCTGCACTGATTAACTCTCAAAGTTTGTCTGCTATGTGTAACAGAAACTCCCAAGTTTTCACACAGACTGGGGAGACTCACATGATTCTCTCAGTGTATTCTTTTTCCACTTTAATGAGATCCAAAGTCTAAGAATCCCAAATCCCTCTCGGGTCTTATTGTTTCAACGTTTACCCCTGGAGATACATCTCCAATGGTGTGAATGCTCCAAGACGGCTTTGAATGCCTTGCTAACGAGAGCGATATCAGATAATTCACTCAACTGTTCAAGCCATTGTTCTGGATGACAGCCACTTAGACATGCATTTCCACTTTGATTCCTTGGAATGTGAGGTATTTCAATGCAAATTGTGGTGGCCATCTTAGCTGCCAGTTTTTTAAAAGTTGAATGTAGGATTCCAGCTTTTCTTTTAAAAGTTTGGTGTAGGTTTCCAACCGATGAATTAAAATCATTATTCGGCATTACACGTTTTCATGAAAACATGCACGCTGACATCACTCAGCTCTACCTCACCCCCACCTCTCTCGACTCCTCCACTTCTCTAAATTATCAGACAGATGTCCAGTACTGGATGAACAGAAATTTTCTCCAATTAAATATTGGAAAGACTGAAGGCATTGTCTTCATTCCCTGCTCCAAACCCTGCTCCTTCACCACCAACTCCATCCCTCTCCCTGGCAACAGTCTGAGTCTGAACCAGACTGCTTGCAACCTTGGTGTCATATTTGAGTCCAAGATGAGCTTCTGACCACATAGCTGTGACATCAGTACAACCGCCTATTTCCACTTCCGTAACATCGCTCAACTCCACCCCTGCCTCCGCTTATCTGTTTCTGAAACCCCATTCATGCCTTTGTTACTTCTAGCCTTGACTATTCCAATGTTCTCCTGGCCAGCCACCCACATTCTACCCTCTGTAAACTTGATGTCATCCATTTCTTTTTATTAGTTAATGGGATGTGGGCATCACTGGCAAGGCCAGTATTTATTGCCTAAAATTCTGCTGCCCATGTCCTTACTTACACCAAGTCCTGTTCCCCTATCATCCCTGTGCTCGCTGACTTACATTGGCTCCCGGTCAAGCAGCACCTCGATTTTAAAATTCTCATCCTTGTATTCAAATCCCTCCGTGCCTTCTACCCTCCCTATCTCTGTAATCCTCTTTTGCTCCACAATCCTACAAGGGCGGCACAGTGGTGCAGTGGTTCGCACCGCAGCCTCACAGCTCCAGTGACTCGGATTCAGTTCTGGATACTGTCTGTGCAGAGTTTGCAAGTTTTCCCTGTGACCGCGTGGGTTTCTGTCGGGTGCTCCGGTTTCCTTCCACAGCCAAAGACTTGCAGGTTGACCATTGTAAATTGCCCCTAATGTAGGTAGGTGGTAGGAGAATGGTGGGGATGTAGTAGGGAATATGGGATTAATGTAGGATTAGTATAAATGGGTGGTTGTTGGTCGGCACAGACTCAGTGGGCCGAAGGGCCTGTTTCATTGCTGTATCTCTAAATAAAAATAAATAAATATCTGCGCTCTTCTAATTCTGACATTTTTGAGCATTCCTGATTATAATCGCTCCACTATTGGTGGCTGAGTCTTCAGCTGCCTTGGCCCAAAGCTCTGGAATCCCCTCTCTAAATCTCTCTGTCCCTCTACCTGTCTCCTCCTTTAAGATACTCCTTAAAACCAACCTCTTTAACTGAGCGTTTGGTCATCTGTCCTAATATCACCTTATGTAGTTCGATGCCAAATTTTGCACAATGCTCCTGTGAAGCACCTTGGGATGTTTTATTGTGCTAAAGGCGCTATATAAATACAAGCTGTTTTTGCTGGTCATCTCGGTCTTCATCTGAGGTACAAGCTAAACAGCATAAACAGCACCCATGCTGATCTGATGTATCACAGATAACAAGTGGATATCAGATGCACAGACCTCCAGAGTAGTTAAAATCACACGTAATGTAATGAAAGTGAACTGCCACAACAAAGTACTGTGAGCAAAAGCATTTGGCACAATTAGACAAGGAAGCAGGTGTGAGGTCTCAATACTGTGGGGAATTTTTACCTGTCATTTCTTCAGCCCCCTCAATTGCCATTGTGCTATTGCAGGAGTTTCCCAGGAAACCTGTGCACCCACAATTAAAGTTGAAAATTCATGTAAAAAAAGCTCTTAATGACCTGTGTAAATCATAGATGTAATCACCTTATGTGAATCGGCAACTGCCATTTCTCATTCGCAGCCTAACACGGTGCAGTTCAATGTATAAGTCAGCAGGTTGGAGCTGGCTTCTCAACGTGCTGTCATTTTCAACACTTTTGACCCCCCCTGATCTCTCCCAAATTCACTCGCTCTTGGAAGTTAAGATACCCTCCCCCCCACCCCTCCGCCCCCACCATGATGTCTCCATATGTGTAATGCTTCTCATCAGTTGTAACACAATACCTTCTCTCTCTGAATAAATGATGTTCATCCTCTGAGAATTCCACTGAGCAATTAGAGATTCTTCATCCAGGGTGAAATCACAGACTGGCAATGCGTAAAACACACCAGCACAACCAGACACCACTTTTCCTGGAACAGCATGAAATATCTGGTGCACTCCAGAACCCTTCTTTTCCCCTCACTAATATCGTTGGATATTATGTATATCATCTGCTAACAAGCTCATGGATTCTAAAACTTCCATCACTCTTCCGTCAACAGATAGCAATGATATTTCCACTATCACAGGAATCAGTCACAAAATAATGTGTCACTTTGCTTGCAGGGCTTCCTGCATATCTGATCCATACTTGCACACTTTACACCAATACGTATCACCATCTGATTTCCAGATGTTCGTTTGTTTGTGGAATATTAAATCTGGGATTTGATCATTTTCTGTATCATTTAATTCGTTTTCAGCCTGATTCAGCACAAACCCTCCATACACACTGCAATTGATTGCCTTTGGGATCAGTTGTGCTTTATGATCTTTATTATTCTGAATGATTATTGTCTTCACTTTATCCCTATCCAGTCCTAACCATCCTGTCAGTTATTTTATTGAAACCATGAACTCTCATTCTGATATAACAGTTGCTATCTGCCTATTTATTCCTTTAAGCAATCCCTTTAACAGCTTGTACATTTTTTTGATCATGTTCCCTTGTTGTCTCTGTTGGTTCATCTGAATCCAATCTCAAATTGTGCTTAGTAAAACGATTTCTTCTTCACATTGCATGATAAATATTGATATACATTTGATTACATAAATCGGAAGGCAAAGACATCGAAGAAAAGTTGAACAGATTTGTGAATCACAGTTTATTATATAAAGCTTCTTGTGTTCATGTCATTGCAAATCAGTTTACAGATCCTTCCAGGAGATGAGGGCACTGAACCCACTGTTCTCTCTAGTCTCCCAGTTCACAGCTTTATTTGAGCCAACATTAGCTTGCAGGTTAAATCCACAGGCACCACTAATAAATGCGTTGTCGCTGTCTAACATCTGTCGCAAACCCCACCTTGAAATAAATTGTTCAGCATATATTTTTGCAGTCATTAAATCAGTACAGTGATAAGTAGGAATAGTAATATTGTTTGGAAGACAGAATTTTTATTTGTTCATTTCATTAAAAAAAAATCAAGTTTCTCCTAACCTTGTGTTCAAAAGGATATGAATATTAATGTTTCAGGTTAAATCCCAATTTTTGTTCAATTATTTATCCCCATTTTGAAGATATTTAATACCCCTTCTTTTATTAGCTCTCTGGTGTAAGTGTTAAAACAGTTCAATCACAAGATCAAAGGGGTGTTGTCAGCTTCCTGACGACTACTCATTGCCACATTTAATCCAGGCTGAATTAATTGTTGTAATTTCTTTAACAAGAGAACAAAACAAATGAGACAAAGTAGAGCTACCTTAAATGTCCCAAGAGTTTGGGGCACAATCTTAAATTGGACATCAGTAATGCTTCGTATTTCACTAGACTTTCTTCACCATTGACTGTGGTCACATTTTCCAATATTCAACATAACAACTTGTGTTACCTTATTTACATTCAACAATTATTTCTGAAAAAGCTTAAATTGTTGATTCCTGTTAAGGCTCATGAACTCATAAGTGCCAATTGTTACATGACAGCCCCATGTCGTGAACTGGAGATTGTTCACATAAATGACATAACCAGTTTCCTAAAGTAGCCAGTATTCATCACTTAATAATTTGATCAGTCACACGGTCTGTAAACTCAGGTTACTTAACCTTAATTACTCCAATTTGGTTCAGACTCAAAAACAAATTAACAATATTTAGACTGCATATGCTTACAGGAAATGCAGTGATTAAAATGCTTATATTGCTCCTAATATCAGCGACAAGGACATCAGAGAGTTAAGCTGCTTTCATTCTGTATGAAGGAAAGGGTCGGAACCAGCTGCAACATGAATCGACAGAAAGCAGCACACGTTTAAGCACACAGATGTACTGAAAAGATCAGCATTACGAAAAGTTGGTAAGTTGCCTGATCCAGATGGAATGCATCCTCGGTTTCTGAAAGAAGCAAAAATAGAAATAACAGAGACATTGGTCACAATTTTTCAATCCTCAGCTGATACAGGAGTAGTGCCAGAGGACTGGAGGGTTGCTAATGTTATCCCACTATTCATGATAGGGACAAGGGATAAACCAGGAAACTACAGGCCAGTCAGCCTAACGTTGGTGGTGGGAAAGTTATTGGAAACCATTATCAGGGACAAGATAAGCTTTCATTTGAAAAGGCATGGGTTAATTAAGGAGAACCAGCGTGGATTTGTTAACGGAAAATCATGTCTGACTAATTTGATGGAATTCTTTGATGAGGTAACAGAGAAGGCTCATTAGGGTAGTGCAGTTTTAAGGACCTGGGCTGTTTCACTCAAAGGATCTATCTTTCTCCATCGATCACTAATCTTTCAACACGTCCTATCCTGTCATGCTGAGTAAGCACCTATATATTCAACCAGATCCTCCATATTTCCTGAATCTGCTAAGTTATGAGTCTACCTAATTTAAAGATGGCCAGACCCCCATTAGCTACTCAACTTAAAAGAATTAATTGTCTTCTACCTCTGCTGCCAGTTGCCAATTAATGTCGGATTTATATAGGGTATTGTCATAGATCCCTATTGCCCTTTTGTTGAGTTAATGTAGGAGCTTGTCATACATCCTTTACCTCTGATGTAAGTTTGAGGCAAAGGAAACATTAAAGATGTTTGATTTATATTCTTAGTTAAATCAAGTCAATGAAATAATAGAATACAACCACTTACATGAAGTGTATATGAGATATAGGTACCAATTAGACCCACATCCCAAGGATTTTTTCAGGAGATCACAACTCTATGGTCTTAACTGCTTAATCTAGCCTCAGCAAGACAAGATGGAGGTTTCCAAGGAGTTCCAGCGTGTTGTACCTTTTATCTATTTCATTATGTGAAACAAATGTTGGTACAATATGTCATCACGATTGTGTATGCTGTTAATACAGTTGCTATCATTTAGTGTTAAGGTTACGTTTGTTGTGCATGTGTTTGATGTCAATTCTCTTCTAATCTTCCATGCCAAAGGACTTCTCTACACTGGAGTCTGTTCAGTGATTGACATTCCTTTCTCACATTCCCCTCCTGCTGGGCTAAAAGCCTGTCTGATACAGCTGTGTGTCTTCCTGGTATGTTTTAATCTACCTAAATATTATATAATTCTATATCGTGCCAACTAGCTATTCCAATTAATAATCTATAAGTGCCTATGGTTACACTCTATGTCATTGGACTGTGTGATGATGAATTGCCGTCTGTGCACAATAGTGAAAGGGCCATGGTGCACCAGTGGAATGACAGCAGTGCCATGTGCCACTGATTGTCTCCTGCTCTGCTACAGGCTAGTCCTCTGCCAACATCTTCCACTGATTAATGCAGCTCTCAGCCACTGAGTGCAGTGCTCACTGGCTGGCACCCTGGTAAACCATCTTGACCGACAGACTGGGCCAAGTAAGAGTGACAGCTGGTGACGGCTGGCAACAAGAGTTGTGCCAAGCTCTACTGTTTCTGCCCAAAGGCGTCTTTGGTAGGATATGACCTCAGTCATTGGTTCAGCACAGCAGTGATGGGAATGGCACAGGTTGCCAGAATATGCTAATGGCAGCCTATCGCATTTGAAAGCTGCTCTTGTACTTCAATTAAGTTGGCATTCTTCATTTGTGAGCCTAGACTTCGAGGCTGGGATTTCTTGCCCTCTGCCCATTAAGTTTTAGGTGGACCCGGGGCAGGAGGTAAACGGGCCAGGAATGTACTATTTTTACATGTTCCTAATTTATTTTGGGCCAAGCTCAGCATCATACAACATGCCTGCCCATATATAAGAACTTGCAAATAAGGGAAATATGTATTATCTGTTATATGTGCCATAGGAATGTTGGTCGCTGGCATTGACTGTTGCTCTGGCAGTGGAGAAAGGGTTCCAATTTTCTTTTTGGCCCACTCATTGAACAGGCCAGAGAAGAAATTAACATTTTTTTTGAAAACGTAACCATCAGCTCAGAGGCTCCTGGCACCATTGTCCAGGAGTAGGAATCTGAAATGAACTGCTGCTAAACTAGGTTGATTCCTGAGATGATGGGGTTGTCTTATGAGGAAAGGTTGAGCAGGTTGGGCCTATACTTATTGGAGTTTAGAAGAATGAAGGGTGATCTTATTGAAACATGTAAGATTCTGAGGAGGCTTGACAGAATAGATGCTGAGAGGATGTTTCGCCTGGTGGGGGAATCTAGAACTAGGGGCCACAGTTTCAGAATGAAGGGTCTCCCTTTAAAGATGGAGATGAGGAGGAATTTTTTTCTCTCAGAGGGTCGTTAATCCTTGGAATTCCCTTCCTTAGACAGCCGTGGAGGCTGGGTGATTGAATATATTCAAGGCTGAGTTAGACAGATTTTTGATCTACAAGTGAGTCAAGGATTATGGGGGGCAGGCAGGAAAGTGGAGTTAAGGCCACAATCAGATCAGCCATGATATTGAATGACAGAGCAGTCTTGAGGGGTCAAATGGCCTCCTCCTGTTTTTATTTCTTATGTTCTTAACTTCTCTCACCAATCTTCCCTCCCTTCCCCACCACCACTCTGGCCTGATCCTCCCCCAACCTGGAAGCAGAGGCCAGGCAACCTGCCTATAATATGTTAATGAGTCCGAGGCCAGGGTCTGCATGTGTTATTATGGCACAGGGAAGTCCCATGACACCAAAAATGTCAAGCCACAGAAATAAAAGATCTAGGCCTGCGCATCAACAGCTTCATTGGCCATTGAGGCCCCATAGCTGAGTTCAATTTGACCCTCACTTGACAGCCACTCACACACAGCAAGCTGGGGTCATCGGACAGCTTATGTTTGTTTATGCTTATCCTTCCTAACCCAGGGAATACCAAAGTCAATCATCCGTGCTCTTTAAAGTGATTGAATTTTGCCAATTACTAGTGATAGAAGGTTCTAATGGATTGTAAACCTAGCCAGCTCCCCAGCAATTGTCCTAGTACACAGCTCTCCCAACTACCTGTAAAAGTGTTAAGGTGAACACATTCAATACCCAAGTATGGGAGACAGAACCCAGAGCTCATGAGTTCAAATTGAATCTAATACATCTGACAATTTGTGCACTCGCACAACCAACAATAACAACAACAGCTGACATTTATATTGCACTTTTAACATAATAAAACATCCCAAGGTGCTTCACAGAAGGGTATAAAGCAAAATTTGACATCGAGCCACATAAGAAGATATTAGGGCAGATGGCCAAAAGCTTGGTCAAAGAGGTAGGTTTTAAGGAGTGTCTTAAAGGAGGAAAGAGAGGTGGAGAGGATTAGGGAGGGAATTCCAGAGCTTAGGGCCTAGGTAGCTTAAGGTGTGGCCACCAATGGTGGAGCGATTAAAATCGGGGATGCTGAAGAGGCCAGAAATGGATGAGTGCAGATATCTCGGAGAGTTGTGGAGCTGGAGGAATTTACAGAGAAAGGGAGGGAGCGAGGAGATGGAGGAATTTAAAATCAAGAATGAACATTTAAAAATTGAGGCATTGTTTAACCGGGATTCAATATAGGTCAGTGAGCTCAGAGGTGATAGGGAAATGGGTCTTGCTGTGAGTAAGGGCATGGACAGTAGGATGACCTTAAGTTTGCAGAAGGTAGAATATGGGAGGATAGCCAGGAGTGCGTCAGAATAGTACAGAATTAAACAGATTAAACGACCAATAAATCTACAGATTATCATAAGAACCCAACTGGTACACTGATGTCCTTCAGGAAAGAGACCTGCCACCCCTATCTGGTCTGACTTGTATGTTACTCCGATCCAACATGGTGTGGGTAACTCTTACTGCCCTCTGAAGTAGCCACACAAGCCACTTAGTTGTTAAACCATTGCTTCTAGGATGATCATAAATACAGCTTGCCAGTGTCACCCACATCCTGAGAATAACTTCAGAAACATATGACTTTTGTTATGACTGAGGCGGGGGGAGTGCACTGTTAATTCAGTCCCACTTCTCCACAGATCACAACATATATTTAAATTTTCTCACTTACCGAAACAGTCAATTAGATATTCTATTTGTCCCCAGAATGAACCATACCAACCAGGTTTCTTTAATAAACAGCAAAATTATCCTTTTATTATCAACCAAGTCTTAACCAATAATGAAGTAAACATATACGCGAATTGAAATATTAAAGCCCCTTATTTCATTATCCTAGACCTCTCACACATACCCACCAGTTACCCGGGAAACAAAAAGGGATTTTTGTTTACAGCTGTTACAAAGGAATAAAAAGAAACTTAGACTGCAGAGAAGATATGGAAAGAAGTCCTTTGTTTTGGCAAGGTGCCCCAAAGTCGAATAGGTGGCTGCCACTAGGAATCTTTCCAGGCGATGTTGATGAACAATCTGTTTGGGTAGGCGTTCAAAGAAATTCAACTGCAGAAGGCTTCACATAGGTCTTCCTTCAGGTGTGCAGCAACAAAGGTATCCGTTCTCATACATTCAATGCAAAATTCTTTGAAAGATGCAAGGCTTTCTGCAAACTGATATGATCCTGTTTTTTTTTCTCCTCGGGAAATATTGCGGTGCATCTTTAAGGCTGTAGAAGATCAGTACTTCTTTAAGGCAGAAAGTTCCAGAGAGTGGTTGCCCGGCAACAACCATACAGAGAGGGAGAACAGGACATTCAATGTATCAATTTTGACTTTGAAACTGGCCGGCAAAAACTGGTTTTACAGAGACTGACAGAGACAGCTGTGCTAGCAAGTGAAGGGGGGAGAGCTCTCTGACAGACAATTTAAACCGAAGGAAGAGAAGCTGACTTATTACTCACTCTCAAAATTCTAAAAGCTTCAAGCCAAATTAATTCCTTTAAAAAAAAAATTGTTGATCTGCTGTGTTCATCACTGGAAGAAAGAAGAGTTTATTACTTCAGCTGCTGAACTGAACTACTGAATTCCTATCTCTGGAAGGATCCTTATTTCATCAGACCTTGGAAGACTGCAAGTGAACTTGGACTGTGTTGAATTAGAAGACTATGCATTGGAAGCATAATTAGCAAAGACTTTATTGTTTATTCTATTTTTTCGGGCAGCTAATTAAAAATCAAACTACTGTTAGTTTGAGTATATGTAGGCGAATGCGGGAGTTAGATTTTTTGTGTAAGAAGTTATAAGGTCTTTAGATATTGGTTTATCTTAGTAATGTTTAAGATTTTAGTTTTTTTTTAAATAAACCGTTAATTGGTTGATATCTAAAGATACCTGGTTTGGTTTGCCTCATTTGGGGGTTACTAGATTGATTCAATTCAGCTGCTGCTTTCTTCGATTTGGAAAGCTTAAAGATATATAATGTGACCTGTGGAGCGACGGGACTGAATTGACTGTGTGTTGCTGCCACCGCAATCAGAATCATACATTTTGATTGGGGGCTTGGTCCTGAGCGGTCATAACAAAACATTCAGGATTTCTTAAAAATACAGGAGGCAACAGTACAACTTCATACAGGCTTTTACTTTTCAAGAGCAGGGATTGTTCAAAGAGAGGTAACAGTTGTCTGGATTTTCTTATCTCTTGGCAGGTCAATAAGCAAAACTCCAACTGCTTCTTTTAGTCCAAAAATTTTTAACAGTTCAAAATGAAACCAACTTGTTCCAGGCAAGTCCTATGATAATCATGAATCCTGTCTTCTCAATAAGCAAAATAGCTCTTAAGTCAAACCCCTGCTATGTTTACTTGAAATGTGCCTTCCAGTAAAAACTTGTTTGCTGGTCAACCTTCTGTTGACCTTCCTTTTAAAAGAAACAGCCACAAGGTTCAGCAATCTCCAGATGATTCAATGTCCGTGAAATCCTTTTCAGTTTTTAAAATATAGATTCTCAAGTTTTAACAAAAAATGGAAACCTCGTAACAATTTCAACGTTTTATTCACCAGCTGTGGTCATACTTGCAGTTTCATTAATGACTTCTTGATTTTGTACTATTGGCTCATGTGCATGATTCATTGCAATAAAGAGATAGAGAGAGAGACAGGGCAAATCGAAGATAAAGAGACAGGATACAGAGAGACGGAGTCAAGGATAGAGAGGCACAAGGAGTGAGACAGGGGTACTGAGAGACAGAGTCAAAGATAGAAAGACAGACAGAAAAGGACTGAGACAAGATACAGAGATTCAAAGATAGACAGAAAGGGACTGAGACGGGGTACAGAGCGACAGAGAGAGAGAGGGAGAGAGAGAGAGATGGACAGAGAGGGACTGAAACAGGGATACAAAGAGACAGAGAGAATGTGAGACAGAGATACTGTTTCCTCTCTTTTTCTCCCAGTGCATCATGAAGATTGAAACAGTAGTCAAATAAACATGCACAGATGCACAAGTATTGTTGATGGACTGGAGGAAAACTGGTTAACTTTAATTAACAGTAAATCTCTGACCAACAAGAGTAACATAAGGGAGTTGACAGTTCAGAGGTACGAATCAGGATTATTTTACATAAGATGCATTTAACCTTGACATAACCCTTACTTCCTTCAGTTTATAAGTTCAGAGTGCCAGACACTGTTGTTCCAAACAAAATACTTTATTGAAATGTAAGGAAAACTCAGAGAATGATATTTAAATCCTCAGTCAGCATTCTGAGCTCTACATTTAATACCTCAGACATTACATATGTGTGAAATCACTCAGAGCGCTAACATTTAAATATTTAACACACATGTGCAAAATCACTCCAAGTGATACATTTTAATAAAAGACCTGAAATGTTAGCTCTGTTTCTCTCTCCACAGATGCTGCCAGACCTGCTGTGTATTTCCAGCACTTTCTGTTTTTATTATACATTTTAATGCCTTGGTTAATACATTCATGTAAAATCACTCCAAGCTCTATATTTAACAACTCCGTTAATACATGCATTTAAATCAGTCTGATCTCTATATTTTAGGTCTCAGTTAACAAGGGAATAACTTCTCATGAGGAATAAGTGTCAGAGGATGCAATGTGGGGATTTAATGTAGTAGTACCTTTTTTTACACTGCTTGTTGTCTTTGAACTCAGTGTCATCGGGCACTCCTGTCAGTGGAATACACTTCCCATGTGAACCAGAGTGAACCTTTACCTGACGCCAGTGTCTGAGTAAAAGCTGTCTTTTGGGTTTGACGTTAAACTGAGGCTCCATCTGCTCTCTCAGGTGGATGTGAAAGATCCCAGGGCACTATTTCAAAGATGAGCAGGGTACTGGTGCCCACAGTCCTGGCCAATACTTATCCCTCAACCAACATCACTAAAACTGCCACTCCTGTCAGGAAATCTCACTCACCAGGTGAACCAGAGTGAGCCTTTACCTGCCCTAGTATCTGAGTAATAGTGCAATCACCTCTAGCTGGGGAAGGAGAGAAGGAAGTTCCATGGCTCCTCACTCCCCACCCCACCACTCCATCATCACCAACACCACATGCCCCACCCCCACTTGTGTAGGTCAAAGAATTGATAAAATATGCACAAGTTATGTTTCATAATTGGCATGTTGTCTCGTGTCATCAGTCATTCTGTGAACAAATACACTAGGACATTTAGATTTGAAACCCCACCTTGTATTCCTTGCACCCAATGTCACTGGGTCGGAAGTACTGTAATGGTATAATATCCCTTGCATGCTACTATAATACACTCATCCTATATTTAGGCAGATCTATTATTTACCTAATGTTGCACTCAAAGGGAAATCCCAGATATGAGATTGGACAAATGGATCCATGTCTCATTTTCCTGCTCTATCCAGCTGACCACAGGACATGCACACACACATTTACCACACAATACAACAGCCTCCACAAACTTCCCAGAACCGCGCTTACTCGATGTTCTCACTTCAACTGAATTCCTGGTGCATCGAGCATTGAAAGACTAGTTAGGTGGGACTCCATCCAAGGATAGTGGCAGCAGTCGACACACACACATCAGGGCCTTCCTGATTAATGCTCCATCTCTGCTGGATCCCCAAGTGTGCTCTTTGCTGTTTACAGAAACAGCCAGCAGTAACCGAGTTTAATTTGTGTCAAGAAAGAAGCCAGTAAATAAACATTCAGCTTCCTCGGCCACTGCTCCAAGCCTACACAAGGGCCCCACAAAAATGGCAGAGTGAAACTTCCCATTATTGAAAACTAAGAGCAAGAGAGGTGAGTTTGAACTTTGCATTCATTTTGTTTCTCAGGACAGACACCAATGCCTCACTGCTTACTCTGAAAATCAAACTTTTCCAGCGGGGCCATTCTCAACTGTTACTCCCCCTATTGCCCATCACTAGAATTGCTGTTAGAAATCATAGAATCATGGAATGATACAGCATTGAAGGAGGCCCTTTTGCCCACCGTGCTTGTGATAGACCACTTTGCTGGAAATACTTCCAGGATAACCAATCACCCTGATCGAATTTAATAACTTCACCTGGAGACAATGGGCGGAATCTTCCCAGTCCTGCGGAAGCGGGTTTGAAGGCAGGACCAGGAGCAAGATCAGAGATAAGGGCTTCAGGATGGCACCCCGATGTGTTCCTGCCTCCTAGCAGTCTTGCCGGAGGTGGATGAACATCAGTAGCAGCTACCCACCCGGCAGCCGCTGGGAGCCAATAATGATCAATTAAGGAGCTAATGAGAGGGAGGGGATGGCTTCCGTTGGGATCTTCCGAAAGGGAGGTGGTCCTCCGGCAGCAGGCTGGGTAGCCATTGGAGTTGGAGGCTCCATGCCCCAATGACAGGGCTGCAGGTATGAAAGGCTGCACCCACAGCCAAAATGACTCCTCTGAGGGATTTCCCCTCTGCTCCAATGGGCCTATTGACTTTGTTCCTTTTCAGTTTTGAAGTTTTATGGATGGTTCCGAAAGTGTCTCCATTTTGAGGCACCCTTATGTTTTTCTTTCTGCCTGAGCAGCAGCCACCTCTCCCGGTGAGGCTGCCAGCCTTGCAAAGCTGTGAAACCTCTGATTAGGCCTGCAGCCTCAGGAATCTGCCTGCTGTCCTTAATTGGAAGGTGGACACAGAGCGACCAATGGTCCCAACTCCTGAAAATAAACAATCACCAGAAGATTCCACAAAACTATTGGAAAAAATTCTGAGGGACAGGATTAATCTCCACTTGGAGAGGCAGGGATTAATCAGGGATAGTCAGCATGGCTTTGTCAGGGGGAGATCATGTCTAACTAACTTGATTGAATGTTTCAAGGAGGTGACTAGATGTGTAGATGAAGCTAAAGTAGTTGATGTAGTCTACATGGACTTCAGTAAGGCTTTTGATAAGGTCCCACACGGGAGATTGGTTAAGAAGGTAAGAGCCCATGGGATCCAGGGTAATTTGGCAAATTGGATCCAAAATTGGCTTAATGGCAGGAGGCAGAGGGTGATGGTCGAGGGTTGTTTTTGCGATTGGAAGCCTGTGACCAGTGGTGTACCGCAGACACCCTTGCTGTTTGTAGTGTACATTAATGATTTAGACGTGAACATAGGAGGTATGATCAATAAGTTCGCAGATGACGCGACAATTGGTGGTGTCGTAAATAGTGAGGAGGAAAGCCTTAGATTACAGGACGATATAGATGGACTGGTAAGATGGGCAGAGCAGTGGCAAATGGAATTTAATCCTGAGAAGATCCTGAGGTGATGCATTTTGGGAGGACTAACAAGGCAAGGGAATATATAATGGGTGGTAGGACCCTTGGAAGTATAGAGGGTCAGAGGGACCTTGGTGTACTTGTCTATAGATCACTGAAGGTGGCAGCAGCACAGGTAAAGGTGGTTAGGAATGCATATGGGATACTTGCCTTTATCAGCCGAGGCATTGAATATAAGAGCAGGGAAGTTATGATGGAGTTGTATAAAATGCTAGTTAGGCCACAGCTGGAGTACTGTGTACAGTTCTGGTCGCCACACTATAGGAAGGATGTGATTGCACTGGAGAGGGTGCAGAGGAGATTCACCTGGGCTGGAGCATTTCAGCTATGAAGAGAGACTGGATAGGCTAGGGTTGTTTTCCTTAGAGCAGAGAAGGCTGAGGGGAGATATGATTGAGGTATACAAAATTATGAGGGGCATAGATAGGGTTGATAGGAAGAAACTTTTTCCCTTAGTGGAGGTGTCAATAAGGGGGCATAGATTTAAGGTCAGGTGCAGGAGGTTTAGAGAGGATTTGAGGAAAAATGTTTTCATCCAGAGGGTGGTTGGAATCTGGAACACACTGCCTGAAGGGGTGGTAGAGGCAGGAACCCTCACAACATTTAAGAAGTATTTAGATGAGCATTTGAAACACCATAGCAGAAAGGCTATGGGCCAAGTGCTGGAAGATGGATTAGAATAGATAGATGCTTGATGGCCGGCATGGATACGATGGGCCAAAAGGCCTGTTTCTGTGCTGTATAACTCTATGACTCTAATAGGAGCAGGCTGTTCTTGTAGTCTCAGAGTGCCTCTATGATTTGCCTACTAAACTGACACCAAAGAAAATCACTTACTTAAAAAAGTATCAAATCTGAAATCATAATAAACCATTGATTCTTTCTACCAGCCAGTGTTTAAAGTGGGTGATCTTAATCTTCATATAGATTGGACTGATCAAATTGGCAAGGGTAGCCTGGAGGATGAGTTCAGAGAGTGTATTAGGGACAGTTTCTTAGAACATTCAGGAACCAATCTGGGAGCATGCTATTTTAGAACTGGTAATGTGTAAAGACACAGGATTAATAAATGACCTCATAGTAAAGGATCCTCTCGGCAAGAGTGATCACAACATGATAGAATTTCACATTCAGTTTGAGGATAAGAAATTTGGGTCTGAAACTAGAGTCCTAAACTTAAATAAAGGCAATTACAAGGGTATGAGGACAGAGTTGGCTAAAGTAGACTGGGAAAATAAGTTAAAAGGTAAGACAGCAGAGAAGCAGTGGCAGACATTTAAGGAGATAATTCATAACTCTCAGCAAAGATATATTCCATTGTGGCTAACTAAGGAAATTAAGGATGGTATCAAATTGAAGGCGTACAATGCTGCAAAGATTAGTGGTAGGCCAGAAGTATGGGAAAATTTTAGAAACCAGCAGAGGATGAATAAAAAAAAAAGATGGAGAAATTAGAGTGAGAGTAAACTAGCAAGAATATAAAAACAGATAGTAAAAACTTTTCCAAATATATAAAAAGGAAAAGAGTAGCTAAAGTAAGTGTTGGTCCTTTAGAGGATGAGACTGGGGAATTGATAATGAGAAACAAGGAAATGGCAAAGACTTTGAACAAGCGTTTTGTATTGTCTTCACAGTAGAAGACAACACAAGCATCCCAAGAATAGCAGAAATTCAAGAGGTAAACAGGAGGGAGGAACTTAAAACAATCACTATCACTAGGAAAATTAATGGGACTAAAGGCTGACAGGTTCCTGAACCTGATGGCCTGCATCCTCGGGTCTTAAAAGAAGTGGCTGCAGAGATCATGGATGCGTTGGTTGTAATCTTCCAAAATTCCCAAGGTTCTGGAAATGTCCCAGCAGATTGGAAAACTACAAATGTAATGCCCTTATTCAAGATAGGAGGCAAACAGAAAGCAGGAAACTTGGGCCAGTTAGCCTTGCATCTGGCACTGGGAAAAATGCTAGAATGCATTATTACGGATGTAGTAGCAACATTTAGAAAATCATAATGCAATTGGGCAGAATCAACATGGTTTTATGAAAGGGAAATCATATTTGACAAATGTATTAGCGTTCTTTGAGGATGTAACAAGTGGAGTGGATAAAGGGGAACCAGTAGATGTTGTGTATTTGGATTTCCAAAAGGCATTCAATAAGGTGCCAAATAAAAGATAGCACACAAGATAAGAGCTCATGATGTTGAGGGTAATATATTAGCATGGATAGAGGATTGGCTAATTAACAGCAAACAGAGTCAGGATAAATGAGACATTTTCAGGTTGGTACATTGCTGGGGCCTCAACTATTTATGATCTATATTAATGACTTGGATGAAGGGACCGAGTGTATTATAGCCAAATTTGTGGACGATACAAAGATAAGTAGGAAAGCAGGTTGTGACGAGGACACAAAGTGTCTGCAAAGAAATATAGATAGGTTAAGTGAGTGGGAAAAAAATTGGCAGATGGAGTATAATGTGGGAAAATGTGAGGTTGTCCATTTTGGTGGGAAGAAAAGCTGAATATTATTTACACGAAGAGAGACTGCAAATAATTGCAGTACAGAATGATCTGGGTGTCCTTGTATATGAATCACAAAAAGTTAGCATGTAGGTACAGCAAGTAATTAGGAAGGCAAATAGAATGTTGGTATTTATTGCAAGGGGGATGCGTATAAATGTAGGGAAGTTTTGCTACAATTGTACAGGGTATTGGTGAGACCGTACCTGGATTACGGCATACAGTTTTGCTCTCCTTACATAAGGAGGGATATACTTATGGAAGTAGTTCAGAGAAAGTTCACTAGGCTGATTCTTGCGATGAATGGCTGATCTTATGAGGAAAGATTGAGCAGGTGGGCCTATACTCATTGGGGTTTAGATGATGAGAGGTGATCTTATTGAAGCATATAAGATTCTGAGGGGATTTAACAGGGTAGCTGGGGATGTTTCCCCATGTGGGAGAATCTAGAACTAGGTGTCAGTTTCAATATAAGGGGTCTCCCTTTTAAGATGGAGGTGAAGAGGAATTTCTTCTCAGTGGGTTGCTTAGGAGGAGATGGTGGCATAGTTGTAATATCACTGAACTAGTAATTCTGAGGCCCAGGCCAATGCCGTGGAGACATGGGTTTAAATCCCACCATAGCAGCTGGTGGAATTTAAATTCAATTAATTAATAAAAATCAAGAATTGAAAGAAATCTTCGTAATGGTGCCATGAAACTACCATCAATAGTTATAAAAACCCATCTGGTTCACTAATGCCCTTTAGGGAAGGAAATCTGCCTTCCTTACTTGGTCTGGCCTACATGTGACTCCAGACCCACAGCAATGTGATTAACTCTTAACTGCCTTCTGAAATGGTCTAGCAAATCACTCAGTTGTCAAGGGTGTTACGACCGAGGCGGGAGGAGTGCACTGTTAATTCAGTCCCACTTCTCCACAGGTCACAACATATATTTAAATTTTCCCACTTACTGAAACAGTCAATCAGATACTTCCCCCAGAATAAAGCACACCAACCAGGTTTCTTTAATAAACAACTAAATTATTTGTTTATCATAAACCAAGTTTTTACCAATAATGAAGTAAAACATACATACAAATTGAAATGCTGAAGCCCCTTATTTATCCCAGCCTTCACACACACACATACCCATACATAACCGGTTAACCGGGAAAAAAGGGATTTTTGTTTACAGCTGTTGCAAAGAAATCAAAGGAATAAAAGAAAATCACTTATGTTGAAAAGCAGATATGGAATGAAGTCCTTTGTTTTGGTGAGGTGTCTCAAAGGCAAATAGGTGGCTGTCAATGGGATATTCCTAGAACAGTTCTTTCCGGGCGATGTTGATGATCAGTCTGGGTAGGCTTTCCAAGAAATGCAGCACAGAAAGCTCCAGTCGGCCTTTACAGCAGGAAGCAGCAACAAGAATTTTCTTAGGTCTTATAGCAGTAATGTAGCAGTAAAGGTTTCTTCAAACACAGGAGGAAACAGTAAAGACACTTGATATAGGAATTCTTCAAAGATGCAGGGATTCTTCAAATAGAGAAAGGTATCAGCTGTCTTCTCCTGGCAGACACACAGCAAACTCTTTTTCTGTTTTCAGGCCAAACACCAACTGTTTTTTTAACAGTTCAAAATGAAACTAAAACTGCTCAGCAGCAAGTCGCTTGACAACCATAAATCTTGGCTTGTCACTCCTCTGCAACCCAAAACAAGTTTTTACTTGAAAACAGATACCTTCCAGTAAGACTTGTTTATGAGTCAACCCTTCTGTTCACCTTCCTTCTTTATTAAAAAGCACAAAGTTCAGCAATCTCCAGATGACGCAATATCCATAATTCAAATATATAAGTTCTTAAACATATTCTACAACTGAAACAAAAGCAATCTCATAACAAGGGCAATTAGGGATGGGCAACAAATGTTGGTCTTGCCAGCAATGCCCCCATCCCATGAAAGAATAATAAGAAATATCTTTGGAATTCTCTTCCCCAGAGAACAGTGAAGGCTCAGTCATTGGATATATTCGAAGTTGAGTTAGACAGATTTTTGATCTACAAGAGAGTAAAGGGTTATGGGGGGCAGGCAGGAAAGTGGAGTTAATGTAACAATCAGATTAGCCATGATGTTATTGAATAGTGGATCAGGCTTGAGGGGCAGAATGCTTCTATTTCTTATGATCTTACGAGCCTGTACAAATCTAAGAATCCCTCCTATCACTTTAGAAATCTACAAAAGCTTGATACGTTACCTACAATTTTAGCATGCACTTGGAACTTATAATCACAGTGTTCTCAGTGTTATAAGTTGGCCATACATTAGTACATATGATTTTCCAAGTTTCTTGAAGCAATTTATAAGCAGAACACTTTTTATAGTCAATCACACAGTTGCTAGTCACATGCATAGCATAATGGACAGCGTCCTTGCTCCTGGCAAACACACAATTCTCGACAGTTGGAATACCATTCTGAACAAAGTGTACATTGCTGCTAAAAATGTTACTGTGAGTTATTGGAATAATGCCTTCGACAGCACATATGTTACCTAGAATCACCCTAGAATCCCTCACCTCAGAACGATTACAAACATGAAAAATTTTCCTGAGAGTCATTCTGCTTTAGTGACAAGCAATCTAACACAAAGTTCAAACTATTACTGACCACAGCCACTGGGTGCTGTTATAAACAGACTGTAACTTAGTCTAGAATTGATCGTACTGCTCTCAGTAACTGTGTGCAGTTCTAACCAGACTATAGGTTGGTATAGAATCAATCATACTTCTCCTAGTAACTGTGTGCTGTTAGGAACAGGCTGTAGACCAGTCTAGAATCAATCACACAGCTCCCAGAAACTGTATGCTGTAAGAAACACACTGTAGGTCGGTATAGAATCGATTGAAGTGCCCTCAGTCACTGTGCAGCACACCCCCGTAGTTGAAACTTATTGGTATTTGTCAGATGTAATCACTTTTATATTTAGAATCATTTAAACTTGATAAACAGCAGGCTCAGGTTTCAGGATGGGTGTTGAAATTAACATCCCAACTTTAAAATTGCCATCATTAATTGGTTGCTGGCACTTGATAAAATAATTTCCATCAAGTTAATACACGAATTCCCTCCAGGGTTTTGCACAGAATATGGAGTGATGGTGAGTCGCAGTCACTGAACTGATCTCTCCGTCCAAGTTACCCTTTCTATTTTTTGCCGTAGTTTAAAATAGATGCCATTGAGTCATTGCTTGTGCCATGGTCAGCTCATCACTAACACAGCTGTTTCATCCAGTCTGCTTACTAAATCGTCTGCGCACTGCGAGGTAGCGGTTTGGCTGAGGATCGGCTGGAGGTGAAGATGAAGAGATGGACCGTGAAATCAGAGGGGCGGGAGACCAAGATGGAGAAACAGGAGGTGAAAGCTAAGAGACGAGAGTTAAAAGCTTCCTCTGAGAGAGTGTCCATGGAGCTTCTCAGGCACAGGGTTGGCAGGTAAGGCACAGGTTGCAACAGTTGCTTTGCTGGATGGCAGCGAGGCATGAGAGGGGTTGAAGTGTGGCGAGTGTACCTTAATGTCCTGATGCCACTTTATTCCCATCCGTGTCATTTTAACTTTGTGACCATTCTAGGCAGCCCAGGCTCCAGCTATGAGCCAGCAGTAGCCTCGTGAATCAAATCTTTGTGACACAGCCAGGACCCCAACGTGTTTTTAAGCAGAAAAAAAGGAAGTCCTGCCGATTGCCTGGCCCACTAGATAAAACCTAGCGGGTTCAGAGTCACCAACCTGCAGAAGTTAAAGAACTCAGGAACTGCAGGCACTCAGATCAATGACATCTGCATGTTACTGAACTTAGTGATGTTGTGACTTTGGAAATTGTTTATCAGTGATACTTCCTCAGCAGAATTAGGAGATGGCCTCACCCTCTGGCGAGTCGGCTCCTCAGGCATCCCTGCCAACAGTACCTGCTCCTGATCGCTTGTGATGTGTTTTCCACTAACTCACCATCTATCCTCCCCAGAGTGGGAATCTCAGGTGCTTGATATGAATGGAACACATGATGGAGCTTCCTCAGGAGGAATGTCCTCTTCAGGAGTTTGTTGCTACTGAGAAGGACCTAGAGGAAAGGGACAAGAGTTAGGATGACAATGAGAGGTTGGACATTTGCACATGTAAAGCTTGACAATACTAGTTGAGGACTTGAAGGTGGCTGAAGCTATACTTGCCTGTGGTGCATGAACAGATACAAGTGATGAACAGTTACCCTGCTCAATGCCAACCATGCAGTCTCCACAGCTGTTTGCTCTGGATGTCCCACTTATTTGCATCATCTCCTGGAACAACAAGGTGAGGACCACATGCGAGCTGTTCCTCCACCAGTCATACTTGCGTCCCTCATGTTGTGTGGTATCTTCTGCTGAAAAGGGTAAGGAGAGAAGGTTAGTGCACATGTGTGGGCCTTCTACATGTAATGTATCAGCTGAGAGGGGAGTGAAGCACGATACTAGGTGTTATGGACAGGGGGAGATGGTGTGGATGACTTACACCTTTTACCTCTCAACTGGCTATAGACAATGTTTTTAAAAATATTGCTTTAGTCCTTGAGTGTTTTAGTGGTCAAATAAACAGAAAAATTATAGGTTTTCTTGTAGGATTAAAAGAAAGATAAATTATTTATTAAACTATACCTGAAAATATTCACAACTTCACCCACTCACACATGCATACACATGCACGCACACAAGAAGAGATAGTGATTAGAGGACAGCATGCATTTCAGTCCGATTGTTGCAAAAAGAGTTCACTTTAAAATCTTCTTGGTTTTCCGGGAGGAATTTTTTCATAGCGATGCAGGCCTGGTGTTCCTTTTCTTGGCTCACTGAAGTATTACAGACTCCCCTGTTTAAGGTTCAGTCAAAGTCGGTGGCGAGAAGCCAGTTACAATTTCTCAGGTGGGGAGTTTTGAATGTCACCTTGCAGTCTCTGTCTCCATGGTTTAAAGATGTTACAGGCAGGGTCTTCTTCTTGGCTGGAATGGATCTCTCAGCTTCCCTGGCTGGCCGTATTTCTGTCTCTGTCCTTCAGAGAGCTCTTTTTTAAGAAAAACCTTATCAGGCTTGAGTTTGGTCAGGTGACCATAGATGCTCTCCCCTGGTGTGTTCATACAATGGCTACACAATGGGGTTTGAATATGGCTTATATTAATAAAGTGGTGTTATCTTGGCTTTGAATCCAGAGTCTCCCTGTCTGCGAAGGCTGACCAAATTCTTGAAGCTAGGAGCCATTTAGCATTGAATGAGCTGTTTAGCTTTCCCCAGGACTAGTCCAGTGCTTTCCCCAGGACTAGTCCAGACGTGATTATGGACTTTGTCTCCAACAAGTTCCGTATGTGTATTTGCAGTACAGGAGAGGTCACCTGACCTTACTCCAACTTGTCTGAAGTAAAAGTGTGTCCATTTTTTGGAGTTTATTTCATCAGTTCATTTTTACAGTTCATAATTGCTCCAGTTCACTTTTGTTCATTACTGTTCCTTGCGTGAGTGTGACACTAGGAGAATGGGGATGTCTTGAGTGGGAAGCAAGTAGCCTGAGCTAATCAAGTAAGGCTACATGTAGGAAGGTGCAGATTCAGCAATTGACAGAGGATGAGACGAGCATGTTGTGAGTGGAATGAGTGAAGGCAACAAGCAGAAGATGAGTGTGTGTTGGGAGTGAGCATGAGAGGTCGTACAGTGTGCCTTGTTATTGATGGTGAGGGATGTGATGCAGGGGTGATTGTTGCTGAAGGAGGGAGATAAGATACTGTAACCAGTTGTGCCACAAAGGATGGGGAAAGGAGAAGCTGTACTCATCTTTTGCTGATCTAGTGAAGTCAGTCAGCCTTTACATACATTGGATCTAGGTCCTTGGGATAATGATCCTGTTAATGACCTCCCCTGCCACCTCTAACCAGGTTGTTTGGCATCTTTGCACTTCATGGAAAAAGCACTTCCCTCCTGATCCTGACTGTAGCCAGCAACACCTCCAGGGATGTGTCTGAAAACCGAGGGGACAACTCTTCCACTCCTTCCAGCATTGTTCACCAACCAGCGCAAGACAAAATGGAGATGAAAAAAATATGAACATCAGTGAATGCAGCCTCCCTTTAAAAGGTGTCCTGAGTCTTTAAATATGCTGCCTTCAGGCTGCCACCAGAAACTGTGCATAAAGGTCGGTGGGGGAGGGGGAGGGATGACGAATGACACAATTGACTGTCCAGCCCACCAATGGTTTGTATTATAGTGAGAATCAGCTCTTTTTGTCTTCTGGGTGCACTGTCTGCCTTGGCAACCACCACCACCCCCAAAGCAACCTCCCCACCCCCGCCACCCCGACCCTACTCCAGCACCAATCATGCTCTGGGTGAAAATTACCCCAGTGTCTCACTTTATGTGATAGATTTATCCTCACCCACCTGGAAACTGAGGCGATCAGATCGGCCATCCAAATTACTTTGCACTCCAATCAATGGAAAGCGAAAACTGGCAACCAACCTGCTTGCCTCAGATGTTAAAGTTATCAAGCTGTCATAATGGACAGTATTCCATCACACTTCTGCCTTTTGGAGAGATTTTGGAGAGTCAGGAGGTCAGAAGGTGAGCCACTTGTCCCAGAATACCCAGCCTCCAACCTGCTCTTGTAGCCATGTAATTTGTGAGGCTGGTTCAGTTTAATTTCTGGTTAATGGCAACCCCCCAGGAAGTTAATGGTGGGAGACTCAGCAATGGTAATGCCATTGAGTATCAAGGTGAGGTGGTAAGGCTTTCTCTTGTTGGAGATGGAATTTGTGGAATTGGATGGAATTTACCTGGAACTTGTGTGGCATGAATGTTACTTGCCACTTATCAGTCCAAGCCTGTGTGTTGTCCAAATATTGCTGCAGGATGGCATGGACTGCTTCATTATCTGAGGAATTGCAAATGGAGCTGAGAACTGTGCAATCATCAGTGAACAGCCCCAAATCTGAGCTTATGATAGAGGGAAGATCTCTGATGAAGTAGCTGAAGGTAGTTCGCTGTCCTGAGGAACTCCTGCGACAATGTCCTGGGGCTGACATGATTGTGAGAGGATTCAGGAAAGGATAAATTCAAAATCAGCAAGGACAATGTCAAGATTCTAGAACAGAGCAGGGTTTTTGGTAAAAATAAGCAAAGTGGGCCAGGAAGGGACAGTGAGAGTAACAAAGATAATAGAGCATTAGTAACGAAGGTGACAGCAGGGAAAATTAGAAAAAAAGTCAAAGCTAAAGGCACCGTATCTCATTTGCAACAAGTTAGATGAATTAATATCACAGATAGAATAAATAAGTTTGATTTAACAGCCATTAC
Organism: Heterodontus francisci; assembly: GCF_036365525.1. Taxonomy (NCBI): domain Eukaryota; kingdom Metazoa; phylum Chordata; class Chondrichthyes; order Heterodontiformes; family Heterodontidae; genus Heterodontus; species Heterodontus francisci. The sequence continues at coordinate 23,512,761 of NC_090381.1, forward strand.
AGAGATGTGTTTACAAAGTGACCAAGGTTAGGAACTAAATCTTCCAGGATACTTAACTTTTAGAAAAGATAGGCAAAATGGAAAAGGAGGAGTATTAGCCCTGATAATAAAGGATGGGATAAAGTAGAAAGAAAGTATCTTAGCTCAGAAAATCAAGAAGTAGAATCAGTTTGGGTGGAGCTAAGAAACCATGTTATGCCGAGTAACAGTAGTTGCAGCATAGGGCAGAGTATAAATCAAGGATTTAGAGATGCATGTATTAAGGGTAATACAGTAATCATGGGGGACTTCAATCTCCATGTAGACTGGACAAACCAAATTTGCAGTAATAGTGTGGAGGCCAAGTTCATGGAACGTATACAAGATAGTTTCCTAGATCAGTATGTCAAGGAACCAACTAGGGAACAGGCTAAATTGGATCTAGTGTTGTGCAATGAAAAAGGGTTAATTAATAACCTTGTAGTAAAAGGGCCTTTGGGGAAGAGTGGCCATAATGTGATAAAATTTTATATTGAGTTTGAAATTGATTTAATTAAGTCTAAAATAAGGGTCTTAAATTTAAACAGAGCAGACTACATAGGTGTGAAGGACAAGTTGGCTAAAGTAGATTGAGAAACCACATTGAAAGTTATGACAGTAGATAAATAATGGCTAGCATTTAAAGAATTCAGACATAATTTGCAACAAAATTACATTCCTTTGAAGCACAAAACCCCACAGAAAAAGTGGTCCAACTGTGGCTAACAATCTCCTGATCTTTCTGCACTCTTATGTCTTGTGATTGTTGTTTCAAATTCTCTATTTCAGTTTGCTTTTGTTGTGTCCAATTGTTACTTTTATTAGTGGAATGAAATGCGCCATAGGCAGGTAGGTCTCGCCTTTTTGGCTTTCAACTTATTGTTGCCCACTCTCCCTTGAATGAACGCGACTACTTCTTCGAAGGGAGCTCTCTCTCCCTTTGTTAAACATTCTGTCAACAAAATCTGAACCTCGCTATCTGACACTTTATCTAATTTCTCTTGTATGTCGACAGAACATTATTCTTATTCTGCCCCCATATCTTTTCACTTGCCTTTAATTGACTGCAGGTTCTACTGATTCCACAACCCCGATGCTTTCCTTCGCTGGCATGAATGATGGCTGGCCAAACACTACCAAGGTTCCTACCCACTAACACCAAATATTCCTAGTCTAGTCCCATCTGGGGTGCCAATGTAAGATTTAGAACCTTGCTTATAATTTGTTTTTGGACCAGACAATAAGAATTCGGACAAGGAGACACCTGATGTAGTGGTATCAGGATGATTTATTAAGGCGAAAAGCAATACATAACAAATCCAAGGCAGTCGATATCCTAGTCCAGATGGCCTTTACTCGCCACTGGTTCTAGTGGTACAGACAGCTCGTGACTCCTCATCTCTTGTCTCTCCCTTTGTCATCTTCAAATCTGTGCACCGAACCCCTCCAGGTCTGTCCTTTTATTCTTTGTAGCTGGTAGCTCCTACTATGCACTGATTGGTTGGTTTATACATATCACTGTTTCGATTGGTCCTGCCATTTAATTTGTCAGTACTTCCGTTTGTAGATTAATCATGATCAGATGTGCAAAACAATGTGTACAAACAAAGCATTGTAACCTTGAGGTCCATTAGATCACACATTTCCTGTGAGACATTTTGTTACATTTTGATCATAACTTGTTACATCGTTTTAAATATTTCTTCTTTTATTTCCCTTTAACTGTTCATGTCATTAGGTCATGCATTTCCAGGGACTCATCTCGCTTTCTGTGACATTTTGATCACAGCTTGTTACATAGTTTTCGATATTGTTCTTTTCCTCCTGATTACCGAAGTAATCCTGGTTGACTCAAAATGTATAAGCAGCATTTTTCCCCAGTAAGATACACAGCTAAAGTTATCTCTTCATTTATCAAAAGCTTATACAAAACACATATATATATTTTCTTTTGGGCCTCCTTATCTCGAGAGACAATGGATACGCGCCTGGAGGTGGTCAGTGGTTTGTGAAGCAGCGCCTGGAGTGGCTATAAAGGCCAATTCTGGAGTGACAGGCTCTTCCACAGGTGCTGCAGAGAGATTTGTTTGTTGGGGCTGTTGCACAGTTGGCTCTCCCCTTGCGCCTCTGTCTTTTTTCCTGCCAACTACTAAGTCTCTTCGACTCGCCACAATTTAGCCCTGTCTTTATGGCTGCCCGCCAGCTCTGGCGAATGCTGGCAACTGACTCCCACGACTTGTGATCAATGTCACACGATTTCATGTCACGTTTGCAGACGTCTTTATAACGGAGACATGGACGGCCGGTGGGTCTGATACCAGTGGCGAGCTCGCTGTACAATGTGTCTTTGGGGATCCTGCCATCTTCCATGCGGCTCACATGGCCAAGCCATCTCAAGCGCCGCTGACTCAGTAGTGTGTATAAGCTGGGGGTGTTGGCCGCTTCAAGGACTTCTGTGTTGGAGATATAGTCCTGCCACCTGATGCCAAGTATTCTCCGAAGGCAGCGAAGATGGAATGAATTGAGACGTCGCTCTTGGCTGGCATACGTTGTCCAGGCCTCGCTGCCGTAGAGCAAGGTACTGAGGACACAGGCCTGATACACTCGGACTTTTGTGTTCCGTGTCAGTGCGCCATTTTCCCACACTCTCTTGGCCAGTCTGGACATAGCAGTGGAAGCCTTACCCATGCGCTTGTTGATTTCTGCATCTAGAGACAGGTTACTGGTGATAGTTGAGCCTAGGTAGGTGAACTCTTGAACCACTTCCAGAGCGTGGTCGCCAATATTGATGGATGGAGCATTTCTGACATCCTGCCCCATGATGTTCGTTTTCTTGAGGCTGATGGTTAGGCCAAATTCATTGCAGGCAGACGCAAACCTGTCGATGAGACTCTGCAGGCATTCTTCAGTGTGAGATGTTAAAGCAGCATCGTCAGCAAAGAGGAGTTCTCTGATGAGGACTTTCCGTACTTTGGACTTCGCTCTTAGACGGGCAAGGTTGAACAACCTGCCCCCTGATCTTGTGTGGAGGAAAATTCCTTCTTCAGAGGATTTGAACGCATGTGAAAGCAGCAGGGAGAAGAAAATCCCAAAAAGTGTGGGTGCGAGAACACAGCCCTGTTTCACACCACTCAGGATAGGAAAGGGCTCTTTCATATATATATATGAAAGTACATAAAATTCATAATACAAAAAAAGGCCAGTAAAAATGACAGAATCCACATTTCTTACAGCTAGCATTTGAAGAATTAATACATAATTTGCAACAAACATACATTCCTTTAAAGCACAAAACTCCACAGAAAAAGTGGTCCAACCATGGCTAACAAGAGGAGTTAAAGATAGTATTAGATCAAAGGAAGAGGCTTATAATGTTGCTAAAAGAGTAGTAAGCCTGAGGATCAAGCATTCAGATAGAATTCAGCAAAGGAAACCAAGAAGTTGATAAGGAAAGAGAAGATAGAATATGAGTAGACAAGCAAGAGATCGAAAAACAGATTATAAATGTTTCTATAGGTATGTAAATAGGAAGAGATTAGAGGAAGTAAACAGGGCCCATTAGAGGCAGAGATAGGTGAAATTATAATGGGGAATAAAGAAATGGAAGAGACATTAACTACATTATAAAATGTTTCTATAGGTATGTAAATAGGAAGAGATTAGAGAAAGTAAACGTGCGCCCATTAGAGACAGAGGCAGGTGAAATTATAATGGGGAATGCGGAAATGGAAGCGACATTAAACAAATATGTTGTATCTGTCTTCACGGCAGAAAACACAAAAATAATTCCTGAAATAATGGGAAGCCAAGGGTCCAGCGACAATGAGAAACTTATCAGTATATGTAAATAAAAAGTACTGGAGAAATTAAAGGGAGTAAGTGGTGACTAATCTCTTAGATCTGATGACCTGCATCCTAGGGTTTTAAAAGAGCTGGCTTCAGAGTTAGTGGAGGCATTGGTTTTGATCGTCCAGAATTCCTTAGATTCTAGAACCATTCCCAAGGATTAGAAGGTAGAAAATGCAATCCCACCATTTAAGAAAGGAGGAAGAGAGAAAATGGGGAACTATAGGCTATAATAAATAATAAAAACAGAAAATGCTGGAAATAGTAGGTCTGGCAGCATCTGTGGAGAGAGAGAGAAACAGAGTTAATATTTCAGGTCTGTGACCTTTTATCAGAACTATAGGCCAGTTAGCCTAACATCAGTGGTAGACAAAATGCTAGAATCAATTATTAGGGATGTGTTAACAGGGCGCTTAGAAAATCATAATATGTTTAAGCAGAGTCAACACAGATCTATGAAAGTGAAATTGTGTTTTGACAAATCTGTTGAGTTTTTTTTGGGATGTAACCAGTAAGATGAAAGAGGGGGAGATGTAGTTTATTTGGATTTTCAAAACATTTGATGGGGTGCCATACAAGAGATTATTACACAAAGTTAGGACTCATGGTATTATTAGCATGGATTGAGAATTGGTTCATGGACAGAAAACAGGGAGTAGGAATAAATGGGACATTTTTGGGTTGGTAGACTTTAACTAGTGGGGTATCGCAAGAATCAGTGCTTGGGCCTCAGCTATTTACAAACTATATTAATGACTTAGATGACAGGACTGAGTGTAACATATCCAATTTTGCTGGCGATAAAAAGTTAGGTGGGAGAGGAAGTGATGATGAGGACGCAAAGAGGTTGCAGAGGGATATAGACAAGTTGGGTGAGTGGGCAAGAACATGGCAGATGGAATACAATGTGGCAAAGTGTGAAGTTATCCACTTTGGTAGGAATAATAAAAAGCAGAATTTTTTTGAATGGTGAGACTGAGAAATGCATGCATTCAGAGGGACCTGGGGGTCCTTGTGCATGAATCACAGAAAGTTAACATGCAGGTACAGCAAACAATTAGGAAGGAAAAGTTATGTTAGCTTTTGTTACAAGGGAATTGGAGCATTAGAGTAAAGAAGTCTGACTATAACTATACTGGGCATTGGTGAGGCCACACCTGGAGTACTGTGTGCCGTTTTGATTTCCTTACCTAAGGACATACTTGCCGTAGAGGGAGTGCAATGGAGGTTCACTAGACTGCTTCCTGAGATGAGGGGATTGCCCTATGAGGAGAGATTGAATAGACAAGGTCTGTATTCCCTGAAGCTGAGAAGAATGAGAGGTGATCTAATTGAAACTGTTACGACTGAGGCAGGAGGAGTGCACTGTTTATTCTAGTCCCACTTCTCCACAGGTCACAACATATATTTATTTTTAATTTCCCCACTTACCGATATGGTCAATCATATACTCTTATTTTTCCCAGAACAGAACACACTAACCAGGTTTCTTTAATAACAACAAAATTATCAGTTTATTATAAAACAAGTCTTAACTAGTAACAAAGTAAAGCATAAACACACAGGTTATAATTTTAAAGTCCCTTTTTTTAACTTTACTCCCTTACACTCACACAAACATACATCGGTTAACTGGAAAAATAAAAGGGATTTTTAAAAATTCAGAGCTCTGTTATAGACAAAAAAAAAAACAGGGGCTGATTACTTGTTCATTTTTGAAGAAAACAGCAGATGAGATATGTTGTTCCAAAACTGGCATACAGTCTAACTTCTGAGTACACGTAAACAATACTGAGATCCTTTGGAACAGTTCTTTTCAGGAAGTGTTGAGAATTAATTTAGCAGGCTTTCTTCAAAGACAGGAGATGAGATGAATTGACACAATGGACTTCTCAGGGTCTTTTAGAGAGTTGCTGGAAAGCAAGTTGGGTTGTAGTCTTCTCTCCTTCCTTGACACACTTCCTCAGCAGACTTGACTTTATCTCACTCCAGAAGGTTAAATACACACTGACACTACAACCAAAAGCTTGTGAGTTTTCTGCCCTCTTAGGTGCGCGCTGCTGCTACTGGGCTTGTCCAATCAAAGGGTGCCTGTTACTTCTCTGCCCAATTGTTCCCGTTACCAGGGTTTCTGTTCTGTTTTTAACTTGAGTCATGTGGCAACCAGTAAATATTGTTGCCAAACCAGTTCTTTCTGTGCCCCCTTGAATCTCTTTAATAAAACTGGTCCAACATTTATTCAGTTTGACTATGAGTTCCTTTAAAAAATATTTTTAACAAAAAACAGAAGTAACCTTCATAACACCTCCATCCTCGGAGGAATGAAACACCATTTTTAAATGCATTTCATTACAAAGTGTGGGAAAAATAGAAGATAAAAAATGTTAAAGCACATTTTCACACTCATACTCATTCACGCTTTTCTTGTAGTTAATACAATTCTGCTCTGTACCCTCTTTCATTCAGATAACTCGAACAAAGTTAGATTCTCAATAAAGCATCTGCAATATCATTATTTTTGCCCGTGATGTGGACAATCTTCAAATGATAAGGTTGTCATCATGAACTCCATTGGAATAGTCTGGCATTCTGCCCTTTAAATTTTTCCACAAAGTTTATCACCAAATCAGCCAACTGCAACCTTCCAAGCAGAGCCCCCCAGTTGTTCCAAGTGAGGAATTGGGTAGGAGTCAGTCTTTGTTACTGCATTAACTTTTCTGTAGTCTATACAGAGTCTAGTTGAACAGTCAGGTTTACGCATGAATACTACTGATGAACTCCAGCTGCTTTGATTGGATTCAATCAGGCAGTTTTCCAACATGTATTGCATTTCCACTTTTACCTGGGCCTGGTTCTCTGGCCTTAAGCGATAAAGATGCTGTTTTATAGGAACGGATTCCCCTGCATTCACATTATGTGTGGCTAAGGTTGTACATCCTGGCTTATCCCTACAGACTCTTTTAAATGCTGTGAGTAGCTTTGTTAGGTCATCTTGTGGTTCTGCATCTAAACATGAAAGCAATTTGTCTAATCTCCCTAGCAATTCCCTGTGAGGGCGGCACAGTGGCGCAGTGATTAGCACCGCAGCCTCACAGCTCCAGCGACCCGGGTTCAATTCTGGGTACTGCCTGTGTGGAGTTTGCAAGTTCTCCCTGTGTCTGCGTGGGTTTCCTCCAGGTGCTCCAGTTTCCTCCCACATGCCAAAGACTTGCGGGTTGATAGGTAAATTGGCCATTATAAATTGTCCCTAGTATAGGTAGGTGATAGGGATAGGTGGGGATGTGGTAGGAGTATGGAATTAGTGTAGGATTAGTATATAAATGGGTGGTTGATGGTCGGCACAGACTCGGTGGGCCGAAGGGCCTGTTTCAGTGCTGTATCTCTAAATAAACTAAAATTCAGTATTAGCTAACTGGTTAGTAGGAGGTTCAATTTGAGAATTGTCTGGGCCTCCTTCTGCCTCATCCTCATTATCCCTTTCACCCTTCACTGTCCCTACTACCTAACATACCTGTGCTTGCTTATCCTCCTCCTGGCGATGATATTGTTTTAACATATTGATATGACACAGTTGATTCTTTTTCCGGTGATCTGGGGTGTCAATCAAATAATTTACTTTACCAATTCGCTTGACCACTTTATATGGACCACTGAAATGTGCTTTCAGTGGTTCACCCTGTAAAGGCAGTAATACTAACACCTCATCCCCTGGTTGAAATGTTCGGGTCTTGGCATGCTTGTCTGCCCATTTCTTCACGGTTTTGTTTGGGAAGCTTTAATGTGTTCCTGAGCCACTTTGCAAGCTCTTGTGAGCCGTTCCCGGAACACAGATACATAATCTAGCACAGAAGATTCATCCATCTGTTCCAAAAAATCTTTCTCTAATTAGTTTTAGAGGGCCTCTTATCTCATGTACATAAAATAATTCAAAAGGACTAAAACCTGTAGATTCATTCGGTGAATCTCCAGTGGCAAACAATCATAGGGATATTCATGACACTATGCCATAATTATCATTTTGAGGGTCTGGTGGTACCTTTCTAAAGCCCCTTGTGTCTGTGGGTGATATGCTGAAGACTTTTAACTATGTTATACCCAAATTATCCACAACTTCCTGAAAAATTTTAGACATAAAATTGGAACCTTGATCAGACTGAATTCAATCGGTAATCCATATCTAGTGAAGAATTGGATTAACTTCTTTACCACTACCTTAGCAGAAATTGTTCTCAAAGAAATGGCCTCTGGGAACTGAGTAGCCGTATCAATGATAGTAAGTATATATTGGTGTCCTGCATTTGTTTTCGATAATGGTCCTACGCAATCTACCAACTTGCTACTAAATGGTTCCCCAATAACTGGTGTGGGAATTAGAGGTGCCAGTTTTATGGCAGGTTGCGGTTTTTCCACAATCTGGCATGTATGGCACATTTTACAAAACAACACCACGTCTTTGGAAATACCTGGCCAGTAAAAGTGTCGAATTATACATGATTAGGTCTTCCGGATCCCCACATGTCCTGCTATAGGAATTTGATGCACTATCCTTAATGGTTCCCGGCGATACTTGGAGGTACCACTATCTGATGAACAACCATCCATTCTTCATCCCCAGGTCTGTGAGGAGGTCTCCACTTCCTCATCAAAATCCCACTATTAGGGCTGAACTTTACCAGCTCACGGCGAGCTTCAAAAATGGCGGGGTGCACACACGGGATTTACTCCGCGTAGCTGCTTCGATCTTAAACACGGCGGCTCATTTACATGGCTGGGGCAGACCACTCCCCTGATGACATGGAGGGGCAGCGCTCTATCCCCAGCAATGGCGTCCAGCCCCACTGCGCCATTTTTAAAGGTCTTCCTGTCCTTACATTTAATTTAACTTTTTAAAGGAATAGAGACTTACAATTTATTCAACAAATGTAATAAAGTTTCAAGCCCCTCTCTCACCCCACCAATGATCAGACACTTCATTCTTTGCCCTCTCCCCCACAAAATACTTATCTTGTGCACCTGACCTTTCCCCCCCCCCCCCCCCCCCACCGCCCCAATAAAGGTCACAAACTTCAATCTTTACCCCTTCCCACCAACCCCAGCCCACTTAAAATAGTTTGATCCTGTCCTCCCACACTGAGGAACTTACCTGATCCGCCCCCCCCCCCCCCCCCAGTGTTCTGCTTTACATCACTGGTCGGAGTTCCGACGGCGCGGGAGTGCCGACCACCAACTGCAATATCGGAGTGGGACGGCCAGTGGAACCAGGTAATTCATTAATTCCTTCATTTAAATTTATTAACATATTTAAATGGCGGTCCCATTGCCACGTGGTGGGGGCCCACCACGAGGCCTCGCCACCACCAGAAATATAGGGTGCGGCCTTCCCAGCTTCGAGGCCCGTGGCAGGCTTCTGGCGGAGCTATTTTCCAGGCTCCCCCGTCACGTCCCCCGACCTCGAGGGACTGGTAAAATTCAGCCTTCCGGAACTCCTTTTGCCTCAGCTTCTGTTAGAGCTGATTGTGCCACTTTATTTAACTCTGGATCAGCTTGCTGAGCTGTAGTCAGAGAAGACTTCTTAAACATTTCCTTTGGATTATCCAAATCCCCAAAGAAAGTTTCAGATATTTGACTATCTGACGGTGGTGCCAATTTTACCTCTGACAATGGAACTTATTTAGCCATTACTCGGGTTATTACCCATGAAGGAACAATTCCTGGAACCTTTTCCTGTAACTGTTCTGTCTCTTTAACTTCATGGTTTTTCTGTGACTACTGGAGAAGCTACTACTTTTGTTCCAACCAAATTATTCTACAGGAGTAGGTCAACTCTGTCTACTGGCAAAATATGGACAACTCCTACAGTTACCGTTCCAGACATTAGGTCACACTCTAGGAGCACCCGAAACAAAGGTATGGGCATATACTCCCTGCCAATACCATTCACTAAAACTTTCGCATTCAGTGCACTCTCTGGTGGAAATGTTATGCCTTTCCCCAGCAAAAGAGTTTGGGTGGCTCCTGTATCCCTAAGTATAACTATAGGTTTGCCTGCCTCACTTGAAGGATAAAGAGTTACTTTTCCTTTTGACTAGAATTCCCTCTAACTCTCAGGAATCTTGTTCATGTTCCCTGCGATCTCAGTGGTTTTTGTCCTTGGCCTTACAGCTGCAGTCAGAGCTACAGCCAGATCTGTCATACTCCCTGTCAGGGCCCCTTTCACTACATTGGCCTTGTGCACCTCAATAAGTCCCGTGGGTTTTCCCTGCAACTTCCAGCATTCTACATGAAGGTATTCCACCTGGTGAAAATGGTAACATTTAGGCTTGCGGACCTCACTTCTATCCTCAGCACCTTCCTTTCTAGCCTGAGGAGGAGACCCTGGGGAGTTCACAGCTGTCCCTTCTTGTCCCTGGCTACTTGCCTTCCTTTCACCCTTCCACCTTCTATCTTTCTCGGATTTGGGCTTATACACAGCTCATAATCATCATGAATTTCCACTGCTTTCTGGCCTTTGAAACCTTCTGGTTCTCTACATGGATTCTTGCTAACAGAGAGAGTGATTTTTAAATTCTTCCAAGAGAATTAATTCCCCAAGGTTCTCATATATGGCTTCCATCTTTGGTGCCCGTATCCAACAATCAAAATTAATTTATTTTACCCGCTCAAATTCTAGATAAGTCTGCCCAGATAATCTCATGAGGTTCTAAAATATCTGCCTGTATGCTTCAGGGACTAATTCATTTGCAGCGCGAATCGCCTCATAATCTGCAGAAGTGTCCTCAGAAAGCATGCTATAAACTTCATGAGCTCTGCCCACCAACCTGCTTTGCATAAGCAGTGTGTAGCTTTCCTTTGTCCACTTCATCTGTTTTGCTATCTTTTCAAAAGAAATGAAAAGTACCTATACATCCCTTTCCTCAAACTTAGGGAGGGCTTGCACAAAGTTAATCAGCTCTCCACTGAGTCGTGGGCTGAGACATATCTTTACCACCAGAACTTTCACTGCAGTCAAGACCACTCTTTTGACTTAGTTCTAGCTTTCTAATCTGGCATTCCATTTCTCTTTCCTTTTCCTCTCAGTCAAGTTCAAGTTATTTCATTGTCAATTCTCTTTCAAGCTCAAGTTTTTTTGAAATTTCCATTGCTTTTTCTTTATCAAATTCAAGCTGCTTCATCTGTATCCGAATTTTAGCTAATTCGACTGCACTACCCTCTGGTTTGCTTTCTTCTTCTTCCAATTTCAAATGGTGTGTTATTACTTCAATTATGTATGTTTTCTTAGTTCCTGGTTTTAACTCTATCACCAACAGTTCTGCCAAATCCTTTAGTTTAACCTTGGTTAAGTTCCTCTAATCACTCAGGGATACATCCTCCATCCCCAGAAAAGTCGCAGCAACTGTTAAAGATATTCCGGTGGTGTAAACTTTATTTCACAAGAAACCTAGTTCTTTTTTCAATGATTATTACCGTACTTACAGTTACATGTCATCGGCGTTGGGCTTATCCTGGCAAGAGTAGAACCGAGGCCGGAGGAGTGAACTGTTTATTCTAATCCCACTTCTCCACAGGTCACAATATATATTTATTTTTAATTTTCCCACTTACCGATACGATCAATCATATACTCTATTTCTCCCAGAATAGAACACACCAACCAGGTTTCTTTAATGAATAACAAAATTATCAGTTTATTATAAAACAAGTCTTAACTAGTAATGAAGTAAGGCATAAACACACAGATTGAAATTTTAAACTCCCTTTTTTTTCTACCTTAGTCTCACACACACACACACACACACACACACACACACACACACACACACACACACACACACACACACACACACACACCGCAATAAAAGGGATTTTTTAAATTCAGAGCTCTGTTACAAACAAAAAACAGGGGCTGATTACTTGCTCATTTTTGAAGAAAACAGCAGATGAGATATGTTGTTTCAAAATTGGCATAAAGTCAAACTTCGGAGTACATGTAGACAGGTCAATGCGATCTTTTAGAGCAGTTCTTTTCAGGCGGTGTTGAGAATTAATTTAGCAGGCTTTCTTCAAAGACAGGAGATGAGATGAATTGACACAGTGGACTTCTCAGGGTCTTTTACAGAGTTGCTGGAAAGTAAATTGGGTTGTAGTCTTCTCTCCTTCCTTGACACACTTCTTCAGCAGACTTGACTTTATCTCACTCCAGAATGTAAAACACACACAAACACTACAACCAAAAGCCCTCTCTGGTGTGCGCTGCTGCTGGGCTTGTTCAATCAAGGGGTGCCTGTCACTTCTCTGCCCACTTGTTCCCCTGTTACCAGGGTTTCTGTTCTATTTTTTAACTTGAGTCATGTGACAACCAGTAAACATTGTTGCCAAACCAGTTCTTTCAGCGTCCCCTTGATGAATCTCTTAAAAAAAACTGGTCCAACATTTCTTCAGATTGACTAAGAATTCCTTTAGAAATATTTGTAACAAAAAACAGAACAACCTTCATAACAAAACCTATAAAATTCTTAAGGGGCTTGAGAGGGTAGATGCTGAGAAAATGTTTCCCATGGCTGGAGAATCTAGAACATGTGTCACAGTCTCAGAATAAGGGGTCAGCCATTTGGACTGAGATGAGGAGAAATTTCTTCATCAAAGGGTCGTGAATCTTTGGAATTCTCTACTCCAGAGAGCTGTGGATGCTCAGTCGTTGAGTATATTCAAGACAGAGAATGACAGAGTTTTTGTTTCTAAGGGAATTAAGGGATATGGAGATAGTGAAGGAAGGTGGAATTGAGGTAGAAGATGTCCATGGTCTTGTTGAATGGAGGCACTGTCTCAAAGGGCCAAATGGGATACTCCAGTTCCTATTTCTTAGATTATTGTGATTGGCCTCCAACAACCACAAATATCTTCCTTTCTGCCAGGTATGACTCCTGCACTGGAGAGTTTTCCACCTGATCTCCATTGTCTTTGGTTCCACACTCAGTCAAATGCTGCCTAGATGTGAAGAGCAGTCACTCTCAACTCACTTTTGGGAATGAGCTCTTTTGTCCGTATTATGACTGTAATGAGGTGATTGGTCCTGACGGAACCCAAACTAAACATCAGTGAGCGTTATTGGTGAGTCAGTGCCACTTGATAGCGCTGTTGATGATACCTTCCATCATTTTGCTGATTTTTAAAATTCATTCAAAGGATGTAGGCATCACTGGCAAGGCCAGCATTTATTGCCCATCCCTAATTGCCCTTGAGAAAATGGATGCCTCCCTGAACTGCTGCAGTACATCCACAGTGCTGTTAAGGAGGGAGTTCCAGGATTTGACTCAGCGACAGTGAAGGAATGGTGATATGCTTCCAGGTTAGGATGGTACATGACTTGGAGGGGAACGTGCAGGCAGTGATATTCCGATGTGCCTGCTCCCTTGTTCTTCTAGGTAGTACAGGTCAAGTATTTGGAAGGTGCTGTCGAAGGAGCCTTAGCGAGTTGCTGTAGTGCATCTTGTGGATGATTGATAGTCGGCTGATATGGTGTTAATTAGCTGGGTTGGATTTGTCCTGCTGTTTGTGGACAGGACATACCTGGGCAATTTTCCACATTGTTGGATAGATGGCCATGTAGCTATTTTGGAACAGCTTATATAGGGGCACAGCAATTTCTGGAGTACAGATCTTTAGTGATACAGCTGAGATTTTGTTGGGGCCCATAACCGTTGCTGTGTTTAGTTCACTCAGCCGTTGCTTGATTTCAAGTGGAGTGAATCAAATTGGTTGAAGATTGGCATCTGTGATGGTGGGAACCTCAAGAGGAGAATGAGAAGGATCATCTAAACGACACTTCTGGCTGAAGATGGTTGCAAACGCTTCAGCCTTGTCTTTTTTACTCACGTGTTGGGCTCCTCCATCATTGAGGATGGGGATGTTCATAGAGCATAAAGCATATAACTAAATTTAATATGTTAAATGAGGTTATTACTTGTATTAAAAGGTGTAAACAGACAATTGTTATTTCAAAACTTGAAATCCTAATTAGTTAAATAAAATACAATAGAGATGGCAGGGCAGGTGATGTGTTGCAGCAGTAGCATGTGGGCACTGGTGACCACCAGTGCAATCCACAACAACCACATCTGCCGTAAGTGTCTGCAGTCTGAGAAATGTCAGCTCAGAGCTGATGAACTGGAGTCTGAACTTCAGACACTGCGATGCATCAAGGAGGGAAAAAATTACCTAGATACTTTGTTCCAGGAGGCAGTCACACCCCTTAGGTTAAATACTTCAGATCTGGTCCGTGGTCAGGGATGGAAGGGTGTCACTACGAGTGAGGCAAGTGTGGGGATCCAGAACGTGGCATTCATTGTAAGAGCCTCAGCTCAGTTAAGAAATCATAATACAATTAAGCAGAGTCAACACGGTTTTACGAAAGTGAAATAATGTTTGACAAAGTTATTAGCATTCTTTGAGGATGTAACAAGCAGGGTGGATAAAGGGGAACCAGTAGATGTAATGTATTTGGATTTTCAAAAGGTATTCGATAAGGTGCCACATACAAGATTATTGCACAAGGTAAGAGCTCATGGTGTTGGGGTAATAATTAGTATGGATAGATGATTGGCTAACTAACAGCAAACAGACAGTCGGGATAAATGGGGCATTTTCAGATTTGCTAACTAACTTCTGGGGTGCCACAGGAATCAGTGCTGGGGCCTATTTTATTACTATTTACAATCCATATTAATGACTTGGAGGATGGTACCAAGTGTACTGTAGCCAAATTTGCTGATGATACAAAGATAGGTGGGAAAGTAAGTTGTGAGAAAACAAAGATAGGTTAAGTGAGTGGGCAAAAATTTGGCAGCTGGAGTATAATGTGGAAAAAGGTGTGGTTGTTATCCACTGTGGTAGAAAGAATGGAAAAGCAAAATATTAATCAATTGGAAAGAGACTCCAAAATACTGTGGTACAGAGGAATCTGGGTGTCCTCGTAGATGAAATACAAAAAGTTGGCATGCAGAAACAGCAAGTAATTAGAAAGGCAAATGGAATATTGGCCTTTATTGCAGTGGGGATGAAGTATAAAAGTAGAGAAGTCTTGCTACAACTGTACATGGTGTTGGTGAGTCCACACCTAGAGTACTGCATACAGTTTTGGTCTCCTTAATTAGGGAGCGATATACTGGCATTGGAGATAGTTCAGAGAAGGTTCACTAGGTTAATTCCTGGGATGAAAGGGTTGTTGTATGAGGAAATGTTGAGCAAGTTGGGCCTATACCCATTGAAGTTTAGAAGAATGAGAGGTGATCTTATTGAAACATATGAGATTCTGAGGGGGCTCGACAAGGTAGATGCTGAGAGGATGTTTCTCCTCGTGGGAGAATCTAGAACTAGGGGGCAGTTTCAGAATATGGGGTCACCCATTTAAGACGGAGATGAGGAGGAATTTCTTCTCTGAGGGTCACGAATCTTTGGAATTCTCTTCCCAGAGAGTAGTGAAGACTGAGTCAATGAATATATTCAAGGCTGAGAAAGATTTTTGAACTTTACTGGAGTAAAGGGTTATGGGAAACAAGGAGGAAAGTGGAGTTGAGGCCAAGATCAGATCAGCCATAATCTTATTAAATGACCAAGCGGGCTCGAGTGATTGTATGTTTATATCAGCCTCCTCCTCTCATTAGTTGATTAATTGTGAACCACTGTTCACTACTGATGTGACAGGACTGCAGAGCTTTGATCTGATCCATTGGTTATGGGATCACTTCGCTCTGCTTCCACTGTTTAGCATGCCTAAAGCTTCACTAGATTGGCTCCTCATTTTCAGCTACGCCTGGCACTGCTCCTGGCATGCTCTTCTACATTCTTCATAGAACCCAGATTGGTTATCTGGCTTGATGATGAACGGGAAATAAGAGAATGCTTGGCCATAAGGTTGCAGATTGTGGTGGAATACAAATCTGCTGCTGCTGATGGCCCACAGTGCCTCATGGATGCCCAGTTTTGAACTGCTAGTCTGTTCTTAATCTATGTCATTTAGCACACTGCTAGTGCCACACAACATGCTGGAGTGTATCGTCAATGTGAAGGCAGGACTTTGTCTCCATGAGGACTGTGCGCTGGTCACTCCTACCAATACTGTCATGGACAGATGAATCTGTGACATGTGGATTGGTGAGGGCAAAGTTAAGTAGGTCTTTCCTTCATGTTGATTCTCACACCACCTGCCGCCAGTCAAGTCAGTCAGTGATGGTACTACCAAGCCATTCTTGGTGACGGACATTGATGTCCCTCCACCCAGAGTGTATTCTGTGCCCTGGCTCTCTTCAGTGCTTTTTCTAAATGGTGTTCAACACAGAGGTTTATTGATTTATGAGCTGAGGGACAGTGGTAAGTAATAATCTGTAGGAGGTTTCCTTGTCAATGTTTGACCTGAAGCTATGAGATGTCATGGGATCTGGTGTCAATGTCAGGGACACTCTGACCCAACTATATACCACTGTGACCTGCCTCTGGTAGGTTTGTCCTGCTGTTGGGACAGGATATACCCAGGAGGTGATGGAGGAGTCAGTCTTGACTAGTCCGTGGAACAGCTCTCCCAACTTTGGCACCAGTTCACAGATATTAGTGAGGAGGACTTTGCAGGCTTAACTGGGCTGGGTACACCAGATAGTCCATCCAGTTTTATTTATGTTTTCCTTTTTTGTAGCAGTATGATATAACTCAGTAACTTGCTAGGCTATTTCAGAAGGTTGGTAACAAGTCAGCCTCACTGGTGTGGGACTGGGGTCATGTATATACCACATCAAGTAAGAATGTTAGGCTTCCCTCTCTAAAGAACATCAGTGAGCCAGTTGGGTTTTTATGACAATCTGACAGCTTCATGGTCCCATTTAAACCTAGTTACTCCCCCACCCAGATGGAACTTATACTCATTTGCTGACTGAAGTTAGACCCAGTTACTCCCCCACCCTGATAGTGTTGTACTCAGTTACAGTCCTAGTTGAGCTTGTGTGGTAAATACTGTCAGGTTGGTGAGGAGATGTCACAATCATGGAGTGATGTAATCGCTGAATGAAATGGATACATTTCCAGCTAAAGGCTACTTCTTTTCTGACCAATCAGAGCATGCAAGAACTTTCGAAAAGCTCCAATGACTTTTATGAGGCTGTTTATTCTCAAGTCAAGTTGTACAGAGATAAGATTCAGAACTCTGACAGCAGGTGGATAATAATATAAGTCATAAAACTGTTAAGTTTCCTCCCAAAAACAGGATAGAAATGTGGTAATCAATAGATCTACTGGGATAACATTTGCAATAATTGCTTGGAACACTGCAGTAATCAACTAGATCTACTGGTATACAATTGGAGTAATTGGCTGGATCACTGCAAATCGACGAGGTTATTATTATAATAATTGGGGTGCAGTAGTGTAGTGATTATGTTACTGAACTAGTAATCCAGTGATTGTGAATTCAAGTTGCACCCACCATGACAGCTTGAGAATTTGAATTCAATTTTTAATACAAAACCGGTATCAGTAAAAGTCACCTTAAAGCTGTCAGATTGTTGTGAAAAACGAAGTAATTCACTAATGTGCCTTTGGGAAGGAAACCTGCCTTGCTTACCTGGTCTGGCCTATATGTGACTCCAGTTCCCACCAATGTGGTTGACTGTTAACTGCTCTCCGAACTGGCCGAGCAAAACACTCAGTTCTATCCAACCATTACTAACAGTTCAAGAAGACCCACCATCTCTTATCTAGGGCAGCTAAATTAATGACAGCCTTGCTGGTGATGCCCACATCCCAAGATTGAATTTTTAAAAATTGGTTCAATCACTGCAGGAATCAACTTGATCTATCGGGTTAGCACTGCAGTCATGAGACAGATCCAGGAGCTCACTGAGAATGTACTACAGGGGTTATGTAAGACAGCACTGAAATTCACTGTAGTAAGCAAATTTTGCAATTACAACCACCAGCTGGGATATCAATGGAGTAATGACCTGGGCCCAGGGAGATCCTTGGGGTTGTAAACAGCTGATCATAATGGACTGTGAATGCTGGATCTATGTGATAGGCAGTGCCCACTGTGGGGGCAATTTTTCTGTCCGTAGCATGCTGCAAACAGCAGGTGCAATAGGGGCAAATTATGAAGTGGGGTAAATGGCAGATGCCCGGGTCTCTGCTTCTTTTGCACTTGACATTCATTTTTGGTGGGTCGCTGGGAAGGTGGGTCTTCATTATGAAATTCAAATGATATAGGAGTGGCCTAATAACGCCTCCCATATCTTTTTCCAACCTTGATGCTCGGTCCATGCTATTTCCTAATCACACATATTAACGGGCATCCAGGGTTGCTCAGCACTGACATTAAAGGGCCCAGTAAGAAGATTCATTCAATGAGTCTTATCCATTTCTTGATTGTCTTGCTTCACTTTTTCCGTGCTGGTGCTCAGGTTCTCACGAGCCTTTGCAGCAATCCTTGTAATCTTTTTGTTTTTTGCTCCCAGTGAAATTGCTGGGAATCATTCTATTTGGATATGTTCAATAGATGACAATCAATGGACAGATGTCAGGCAGGTGAGGATGGAAGAAGTGCTTTGCTCCCACCCACAATATACCAGTACACTGACATCTGCAGACAGAGGTGAACATACCTCTGTTTGATTAATGCCTTTGGAGGCACCAACTCTCAAGGTAGGAGGTGACAGCTGGCCTGATGGCACAGATACATGTGAAGGGTTGACTGACCATCCTACTGGATGGTTCTTGGATGTACCCCAATCACATCTTGTCATGTTTTACGTGGTGCTGCATGAAAGAAGGTATGTCAGTGTGATCACCAGCCAGCAAAATCTGATTGGCTATACCTGCAATGATGCCACCAATAATGTGTACACCTAATGGCAAGAGACTGTGGGTAACTGTCTTCAGAGGTTTTAGGTCAGCAGAGGGTTCAATGTAGAACTGTTCCAGCTGTTGCAAAGATACCTATTGCTGACATACACCATAGGGCTGGCATAGTCACTAAGAGTGCTGGCCATTTGTAGCCTCAAGGCTGACCTCCACCTTCTTCCAAGATGCTGCAATATGGACTAAGGGGGCTGGTACCCTGGACTGCCACAGAGAACAACCCGCCTTGCAGCCACCTCATGCCGAATAACCTCCACTCAAGCCAGTGTCAAACAGGAGGTCAGGTGCAGGTCTTCCAACACTTGTATGCCCCCTGGGTTTACTTGCCCTTCATTTTTGTTTATCATATCCTAATCTCCTGGAAAAGGCTGCCAATGAGCTGAAATGCCTTTTCACCCTCTCTAAAGGCTTTTAGAATTTTCTCCCCCTATTGAGTCCCTATCCCTTTAAATTTCCCTTACAAACATTTTTTTTTTGCTATCAGCACTAGTGTGCCCCTACACCCAACTAAATTCTGTAATAATCATTGAAATGGGCTGGCCCATGCAATCTGGATGATGCTGCCAGTTTGCCATTCTGGAAGGATTGGCATCAGTTCTTAACGATAGGTTTTCACTGGGAATGTATGACTGAGAATTTTGTGCAATTTCAAGACTGCAATTCTTTTGATTCAACTTTTAGATTGGAGAAGAGAATAGACGAATTAAGAGCTGAATACAAGGAACTGGATCAGAATGCAAAGGATCTCATTCAATCATTCGAACCGCTGTGTGCAAACATTGCAAAGCAAGCCAGACAGGATGAGATGTGGTCCTCGCTCCTGGAAGACAGGTGATGTGCAGATAGTAAAAGCTGTGCAAGGACTGTGTGACCCTGGGGGATGGAAGGAAGAAGCCACACCAAGATTCTGCTCCATTTGAACTGGACTTTAAATTCAGGTTGGGAGGGTTGGGGTCTATGAGTGGAAATTCTGCCCACCCCCTATGTCAATGGACCTTGTCAGGGCAGACTTCTCAAGCTTCTCTTTGCATCCTTGAAATGGACACTGGTTGAGACCTGGTGTAAGTCCCTTTGAAGCCTTCTAAAGGACCCAAACTTTGACTTGAACAAGGTAATTGATCCTTTGGAGCCAAAGACTTTTAAAACAAAAAAATTTTTCTTTGGCCCCTCTGGAGGACTCCACTCTGCCATGGAAGGGTGGATCAGCTTGGCATGGGGTGGCTGCCATGAATGTACCCTTGCGGGCACCGGAGCCCAACTCCGGCCATGCACATGATCCTCTCCCTGGAATCTGGACTGGAGCCTCTTGCCTTGGGAGCTCCGCTCCTCTGCACCTATGCAGGCAACAGGACCCAAGAAATTCCAGGCCTAAGAGTTTTGCTGCTCAAGAAGCTGTGTATATTACGATGCAAGGCTAATAGCTGTGTGTTTATAGTATATATAATATTGGGATCCTACCCATCTATTTACAGCATATATTACAGGGCTGGTAAATAAGGCCTTAAAACCCGTGGCTTGGGAGAAGGTATGTCCCATTTCCATCTAGATCTGGATTGGACCAGGTTCCTCCGGAATTCCACTCTGTTTAGATTGAACCTTTAAATTCTAACCAAGAACGGAGAGCCATTTGTTGGTCTTCTGCCTGTCGTCCCTAAGGGGCATGTTCGAGGGTGTTCTTGGATCTCCCTAGGAAATTCCTCCTTTATACCCTTAAAAGACCTCAGTGGAACTCATGCTAATTCACATCAGATTGGAGTCACCTTGAGGCCTTCTGAAGGCCCCAATCCTTTGCTAGACTGAGGTAATTGATCCCATGGGAATTCTCTTCCCTGCCATTGGAGCGGCCACAATGAGAACCAAAGACATATATAAAGAAAATAATTTGGGCTATTTAGGCCTCATGGTGACTTCAGACAGAACAGCAAGACACCATTGCTCCTCAGAAGGGTGGATCAGGCTATGCTGATGATGCCAGCTCCAAGGTTTTGGGATAGGAACTCTAGCTTGGGCTAGGAGAAGCAAGAGATCCATTCTTTCACTGGGGGAGCTGGCCCTTGGGATTTTCTTGGTCTATGTGTACAAATACAGTATATCAATTCTTGATTATCTTGGGTGATTGTCAAAGCTTTTTAATTGGCTGTTGGATGCTACAGGATTTAAAAGTGCCTTTTACTTTATTCCCAATTCTTCAGGCTTGTTGCCACTGTTTGATTGATACCACATAGGAATTACAGTCCACTCCTAAGAAAGACATGGACTCTAGAGATAAGAAATTTCAAGTTTTATGAACAAATACACGATTACAAGCAAGCAGATATGCCTATTACACCCACAAGTAGGATACTCACTGGATCAAGAGCGTTACCAATCCAGGTCAAATCTTGGTCACAAGTATCCTCCAAAGATACATTGCAATCTACATTTATACTTTTACAATAACACACCTACTTGTAGTCACAGGATATGATGTAATCGCCATGTGCTATTCCTTTGTCTGGATCTGACCTAAACCCATTCTATCAAATCCTGTAATATATCACTTGACTGGTTTTTGATGTGAAACAGTTTGCAGTTACATGAGGCCCAGCCATTATCTCAAGCAGATCATTCCTGTTCTCAAGATTGCTGCCTCCTGCTTTCTACTTGAGCTCATTTCAGTCCTTTTCCATGAGAATAGGGCCTGTCTGCACAGGACAACATTTCAACCCATTCACTATCAAAGTCAGGTGATATATTACATCTAAGTAATGCACTCCACAATCAATAAGTAGCTTCAGCCAATACTGCACTTATTTGGATCTGTACCATTGCTTTTAGTTTTGTTGTTATATTTATTTTTGCTGAAACAGCCTGTTTTGTATATTCAGCAGAAGTCAGTTAGTCTCTCTTCCTGGTCGGCATACTCTCTCTCTCTCTCTCTATGTATTCACTGTAGTTCCCTGTACTAACACCTATGTTAACATGTTACTACATACTATCCTTCAGCTACATACTAGCAGTTCAATGATTTTCCTGCTAAAGGCACAAGTCTTTTATCCTTTATTCAAGTCTGTCTGATCCTGTTGACCTGACTGCTTAACCTCCCAAGATGCTGCCGATCTTGCTAAACAAATCTACCCCAGAATAAAATATTCCTGGTGCAGCACAGGGATTAGGGTTAAGTTTGAGGTTTGAGCTGGATTCAACATGAGCTAGGGTTTGACTTATGATTAGAATTGAATTGAAAGTTAGACTTGAGCTAGGAGTGAGGGTCAGGGTTAATGATAGTGTGAGGACTAGGGTAGAGTTGCCAACCCTCCAGGATTTCCCTGGGATCTCCAAAGACACTGCTGCAAGCAAACAAGAGAACATTCATAGCGGCAATAAAAAATAGTGTTCTGAAAAGAAATCTTTGAACTTCTGTTTACTAATTATAACAATTTTGGACATGGAGATAAAATGCTGTTTGACAGACAGTCAATAATCATCCAATCAGGTATGAAAAGTCTCTTCACCTTCCAATTGCCTGGGAAGGTCATGCACAGCGAGGATGGGTGTGTTAGTTTACCAGTGGCAGGGGTGTTGCGGGGGGGAGGGGGGAGGGGGGGGAGTGGATGGGGAGGTTGAAGGAAGGTTATGGGATGACACATCCAGGAATATGTCCAAATAGAGTTGTCAACCCTAGTTAGGGTTAGGATTAGGATAAAATCAGAATTAGGAAATTGCTGGGCAACTCCAGATTTTAAAGTGATGCGGTATTCTGTGAGGAGGGTTACTCAGGAATGCTTTTGAGTGTTGTGGCATTGAAATTCTGACTTCTACCACACTTGTTCATTTGTGACCGTAAGATTTATTTACCCTGAGAAACAGGCCAGATAAATACTGATGTCTGCCAGAAGTGCGCGCCCCTCCTTTGACAACGAAAGTATTGAACACGTGGAGCAGAGGAGGGAAATGAATAAACAGTGGAGACAAAAGGTCAGCAGGGAGTGGCAGCATCCATTGATGAGATCAGCAGTATGTAAAGGATTTGACTGTAGTGTCACGAGAAATTCAATGACCTCACCAGGAGAGGACAAGTAGGGCAGGTACATAAACTAACACTGCTGTTGTGACATTGCTAAAAGTAGCACCGTCTACTCAATGATTATCATCACCATCACACATGGGTGTTTATCATAGCTCCCTGCGTATACAGCACTGAGACCCTTCAAAACTCCCCCCCCCCCTTTTTATGCTCAAGGCATTGTCAACACCTTCCATACCCATTACCTGAACACTTCACCTTTCCAAATGGAATCCCTTAAAATCTGAGCGTGGGAGAAGAGGGGAGTGTCACTTGCCATATAGACATTGACAGCTAGTCAATGGTTGGAGAAGGCTGCACACAAGAGACAGATGTCTGCAACAAGGCGAGAGAGGGGAGAGAAGACGAGGACAGTTTGTAGGATCACCGCATCCAAAGAGCATGCCCTCTGATTAGAGGAGACAGCTGGAGGAGGAGGTTGGAGATGGGGAAGTGGGAGGTCTGCCTATGGATCAGGGTTAGTATCACAATGAGGCAACCTTCTAACTTTATGCTTTTTATACACACAGACAACAATCCTCTTGTAGACTGAAATAAAAACAGTAAGTGCTGGAAATACTCAGCAGGTCAGGCAGCATCTGTGGAGAGAGAAACAGAGTTAAAGTTTCAGGTCTGTGACCTTTCATTAGAACTGGCAAAGGTTATAAAAGAATTGGGTTTTAAGCAAGTCAAGGGGTTTGGGGAGGGGGGGTGGTGTTGGTGGGGGTGGATGGTGGGGAAGAGAACAAAAGGGAAGGTGTGTGATAGGGCAGAGGGCAGGAGAGATTAAATAACAAAGCTGTCCTGGGACAAAGGGAAAGAGTATGTTAATGCTTGTGGTGAAAGACAAAGCATTAGTCCAGAGAGAGTGTTAATAGTGGAATAATGAGCAGCTCTGTCTACATGAAAAAAAGGCACATGGTTAAAAATAAAATAAAATAAAAAATATATAAAATGGCCAGTCATGCTCTGAAGTTATTGAACTCAATGTTCAGTCCGCAAGGCTGTAGAGTGCCTAATCGAAAGATCAGGTGCTGCTCTTCGAGCTTGCATTGATGTTCACTGGAACACTGGAGCAGGACAAAAACAGAAATGTTGGCATGAGAGCAGGGGGCTGTGTTGAAATGGCAAACAATCGGAAGCTCGGGGTCATGCTTTCGGACTAAGTGGAGGTGTTCCGCAAAGCGGTCACCCAATCTGCATTTGGTCTTCCCAATATAGAGGCAAACACATTATAATTCTGTTCTAACCTTTGCCAGTTCTGATGAAAGGTTACAGACCTGAAACATTAACTCTGCTTCTCTCTCCACAGATGCTGCCTGACTTGCTGAGTATTTCCAGCACTTTCTGTTTTTATTTCAGATTTCCAGCATCTGCAGTATTTTGCTTTTAACCCTCTTATAGACAGTCAGCTAGTTCTCCTGCCTACTGCTCGTCTATTATTGCTGCAGGCAAAGTCATTCTAAGGAAGGCTTCGGAAGTGATTCTCCTTTCATGTCTTTGCAGGTATGGCAGATGGACCAAGAGCAGGGCTCTCGTAAGTTCACACACCAACCAATACATCACATGTCACGTCATGCACACTCTTGTGATTTGGCAAGCACCAGCCCAGGTTAATCCACCCCAAAGGATGTAGCTCATGAGTTTTGCACTATAGGTGAAGCACAGCATACAGGTGAGCAGGAGCAAAGGCAGGTGATGGAGGAGGAAGAGAGGCCTCTTTTCGGAGGGTGATGCCACCTCATAGAATCATACAGCACAGAAAGAGGTCATTCAGCTCATTGAGCTTGTGCTGGCTTTTTGAAAGAGCTATCCAAGTAGTCCGCTTCCCCTACCCTTTCCCAATATGTTTCCTGTTCAAGT
This sequence comes from Heterodontus francisci, assembly GCF_036365525.1. Lineage (NCBI taxonomy): Eukaryota > Metazoa > Chordata > Chondrichthyes > Heterodontiformes > Heterodontidae > Heterodontus > Heterodontus francisci. The sequence continues at coordinate 23,537,428 of NC_090381.1, forward strand.
ATTTATCCAATTTCCTTTTGAATATTATTATTGAATCTGCTTCCACCACCTTTTCAGGCAGTGCTTTCAAGATCACAACTCACTGCATAAAAAATTCTCAACTTCCCTCTGTTTCTTTTGCCAATTACTTTAAATCTGTGTCCTCTGGTTACTGACCCTCCTGCCACTGGAAACAATTTCTCCTTGTTTACTCTATTAAAACCTTTCATAATTTTCAACCTCTCCATCAAATCTCCCCTTAAGCTTTGCTGCTCGAAGGACAATAACCCCAGCTTCACTAGTCTCTCCACATAACTGAAATCCCTCACCCTGGTACCTTTCTCATAAATTTCCTCTGCTTCCTCTCCAAGGCCTTGACCTACCTGTGTCGCTGTTGGCAACACGGGTCCAGATCTTTGGGTGCCAACGTTTAAATAATGGCTGCTTCCAATGCATGAATGTTTGATGCAGTCATTTTTGACATGGCGGAAAATGTGGAGGAGTCCACCAGCTGCACATACAGGATCCTTCTTCACAACATCAAGTGCCTTGGAGTAATTGTCAGAAAGTTGCCATGAAAGAAGGCTGAGTCCATCTGCAGACCCCCATCTCCCTCGAAGCTAACTATCTGGCCATCATGGACAGGGAAAGAATCATAGCTGTGACGAATGGCTGATGGAGGTGACATCACATAGGGTTTGTTCACACCTTATCAACCTGTCCCTTCTGCCTTTCATCTCCCCCTTCACATTGTATGATAAACAGCAGATGCTTTCACCAGCCACTTCTCTCTGCTTTCCCTTCACACCACATGCTAGCCCTCAGGCCCTCTTTTTCATTTCGGGTATTGAAGATGGTGAAGCCCTATGCCAGTGCAGCTTTCCTGAAGGTGCACCATCACTCCATCTCACTCTCACAAGCACCAGCTCAAATGCTGTGTTAGAGGAGGACATTCTAGGCCCTGAGTTGTTCAAGATTGTCCACCGCGGCATCTGAAGTGTCCTCAATAGAAGCTCAGTGGCCTTCCACCTCCTGAGCTGTAGCCACTGGGAACCATTTTGTAGGAGAAATTGGATAGGTAAATGATCAAAGAAGACAGCCACGAAGGACTTGCACAAGAGTGAATCAGAATCGTCCTGCTTCGCTCTGTCCTTAAGGAAAGAGATGTATGTGTTGCTTCTGGTGTAGAGCGCCTTTGTAAACTTCCTGCGACAGCTGGTGGACTGCGAACTCTGAGATGTCACTGCAGCCTGAAAGGATCCTGCGGCATAACAGTTAAGGGCCACGGTGGCCTTGACAGTCACAGGCAGTGCTGTCCAATGCAAGGCTCAAATTGCTGCTGCAGCAGTTGACACAGCTCGGTGATAGCCTCTTTTGTGAAGTGAAGGCACCTCAGACATTGCTCCTTAGTGAAGTGCAGGCAGGCGAATGCTCCCTGAAGAGCCGCTGTGGATATGCTCTCGTTGTCTCCTCCTCTCTCTGTGGCAGTTACTCATGCTCTGTTCTGTCCCTTCTCCCTTGTCTGCCAGCCCCAAGACAGCCCTTTGAAACAACCCATAACTGCAGTCAAACTATTAGTTATGAGGCAAAGAGCATCAACAGTACAACATCAGCAAAATCTTGCTATCTTTAGGCAAAGTGAACTTTCCAGGGTGATAAAACACACCGAGAAACTGTCAAAAATTAACCAGCAGCCTGAAATGACAAACCAGCAACTAACCAAGCCTGTAAGTACTGCATAATCCCTTTGCCTACACCAATATGGTGGACAGAGCACTTTTAATTTGTAATGAGCGTACGCTTCCCACCCACCATACTGAAGGCTCATGAGGCTGATTAGCGCCAAAAACAGGCATGTTCTGATCAAATTTCTGAGCCCATGTATCTAATTTTCCATGAGCTAGATTTGATACCAGGTATCTAGAGATGAAGGTTGATACTTTTAACCCAGTTTTTATGGTCTATATAATAGTGTTGATGATCTGAACTCCTTGATATCCATCAGTACATGACTTATTCTGTCCTTTGTTCTGTATCTAATAGGTTCACACGTGTGGAAGTCAACGTATTCTTCAGTTATGTTGTTGACATGCTTCAGTCTTTGCATTTTCGTGTGTTGGAGAAACAGCCAGGCTTTGCTAGCACTCTGCCCACTCTGTCTTCTATCCTGAGAAGGAAAACTTGGGATACGGAGCTTGAGGCCACGTGGACGAGTGTGCTCCCAGAGTTTGGTCTGAACGACTCCGATGTAAAGGCTCTGTGCGCATTCTTTGTAACTCACTGCAATGAGGCTGTCTATTACTCACTGACAGAAAGACAGAGGTACAGCCAGAACATCCAAGAAGTGTTAGATAGAGCTGTGCCCAGCCGCATTCTACATCACTGTCTCCTCCATCTTGTACAGTTGGCAGAGAAGGAAAGTGGTATGATGGCAACAGAGCAACAAGTCACTAGAGCAAACACACGAAGGCGGCCTAGACCAAAATGAAGACCAGGGTACATGCACAACTCAGTCCTCCCTGTCTGGGGATTGGCTTCATTGTTCCACATTGTAATATTCTTTGCTTTGTATTAATAAAATCAAGTCGCTGATTCTTTGCAAAATAGACAAGCTGGGACTATATAAAATATAGAGCAGAGAAACTCCCTCTGTAATTTCATTACCAGAATCCCCTGAAATTGTTGAATTGACAAACGGCTATTCAGTACCCAATACCTGTGACATGACAACAACTTGCAGGAGGAAACTATCAGTTAAAAACCACAGCACTGCAGAGTAAGGAGTTACCAAAAAGTGGGAACTGAAGTGCAGAAACACCATAGTCATAGAAGATTCCAGGGTCAGAGGAAAAGACAGGCATTTTTGCATTAACAACCAAGAGTCTCAAATGTTCATCTGTGATACCTTCCTATTCTGAAGAAGGGTCCAATAGCTGAATCATTGTGTTCGCTTGACAGATAGGGCGGCACAGTGGCGCAGTGGTTAGCACTGCAGCCTCACAGCTCCAGGGACCCGGGTTCGATTCTGGGTACTGCCTGTGCGGAGTTTGCAAGTTCTCCCTGTGTCTGCGTGGGTTTCCTCCGGGTGCTCCGGTTTCCTCCCACATGCCAAAGACTTGCAGGTTGATAGGTTAATTGGCCATCATAAATTGCCCCTAGTATAGGTAGGTGGTAGGGAAATATATAGGGACAGGTGGGGATGTGATAGGAATACGGGATTAGTGTAGGATTAGTATAAATGGGTGGTTGATGGTCGGCACAGACTCGGTGGGCCGAAGGGCCTGTTAAAGTGCTGTATCTCTAAACTAAAGATGCTGTTTGATCTGCTGAGTATTTCCAGCATTTTCTGTTTTTATTTTAGATTTCCAGCATCCACAGTATTTTGCTGTTTTAAACTAACATGCCTATTCCCTTCACTATCGAATCGTCTATTAATATTATGTTTCTGCCCTTCAATCCCCCTTTATTACATAAGAAGATAAGAGATAGAAGCAGGAATAGGCCTCTGCCATTCAATACGATCTGATCTGATCATGGCCTCAACTCCACTTTCCTGCCAGCCCCCCATAACCCTTGACTCTGCTGTAGATCAAAAATCTGTCTAACTCAGCCTTGAATATATTCAATGGCCCAGCCTCCACTGCTGTCTGGGGAAGGAAATTCCAAAGATTAACGACCCTAGGAGAAGAAATTCCTCCTCAACTCCATCTTAAATGGGAGACCCCTTATTCTGAAACAATGCCCCCTAGTTCTAGATTCCCCATCCTTTTTGGCAACCTCCTACTCTGCAGTGGTTGTCATGTCACATGTATTGGGTACTGAATGCCTGTTTGTCAATTCAGCATTCTCATGGGATCCTTGGACTGCTTCTGTCTCCTCTCCTTACCCGACTTCCCCTCCTAACTAACTTGCTGTGCCTGTGGGGTTCACATTCGCTGAAGCCTTCAGACTCCCAAATGTAATGGAATATCACCTGCTGCATTAAAACTCAGAAATTAGCAGACTTGAGCCCAAGAGATTGGAGAGACTTGCTACAAGTGTGGTTATCCCAGACACATGAAGCATCTAGGACCTCTCACAAGGTACAGGTACTCCCCATTGCAGGCTGCAGATGCCCCCATATTTCACTAATCTGGTTTATCTTAATAAAGAATTTACATTTATATAGCATCTTTCACGACCTCAGGACATCCCAAAGCATTTACAGCCAATTAAATACCTTTGAAGTGTAGCCACTGTTGTAATGTAGGAAATGCAGTAGCCCATTTGTGCACAGCAAGCTCCCACAAACAGCAAGTAAATAAATGACCAGATCACATTTTAGGTGTTGGTTGAGGGATAAATATTGGCCAGGACACTGGGGAGAACTCCCCTGTTCTTTGAAACAGTGCCATGGGATCTTCTACATCCACCTGAGAGGACAGAGGTTTAACATTTAATCTGAAAGATGGCACCTCTGACAGTGAAGCAATCCCTCAGTGCAGCACTGAAGTATCAGCCTGGATTTTGTGCTGGCTGGGACTCAAACCCATAACCTTCTGACTCAGACACAACAGTGCTATCACTGAGCCATTGCTGACACAGTTGAGAGTGAATATTATGTAAGAGCCGCAGTGGAGTTCTTTCAGAATGATATTTAAAGGAATCATTGTGCCTCCAAAGGTCTGCTAACATGGGCATTGCATCTTCCTTCAGTCTCTTCCCTGTTCAATGCAGCCACATGTAAATGGGTCAAACTAACCGGTTAGGGTTATGCATAGTAGGGATCAGCCAATTGCTCAAATTGAATGACATGATGTTTTTGAGAGGTCCACAGCATGCCATTCAATATGGTAAAGTACTTGCATTTCTTGTGTTTTGAGATACAACTTTCTCCTACAACTAAGTTACATAGCGCCCTGAGTCAGGGAAGGGGAAGAGTTAAAACGTTATGGGGGTGCATCATGCAATTGAAAGCTCCCTGGACTAGAAACATTAAAGTTAATTATTACAGTCGGATGAACTCAACTAAATGCTTCGTCATGAAGAACAAAATCCTCCTGTTCTTCCAGAAGTCAGAGAGAACATGATTCAGAAGCAATATGGTCTGTGTTGGAAAAGAAGGTGCTGGTTTGGTTACTGACAAGAGTAGTGGAAAGAACAAATTTTGCTGCAATGCATCCCGACTATCCAAGTTAATCTTGCACCTTTTGCCTTGCAAACCATGAACAGCTCAGCTATAAAAAGTCATTAATTTTTTTTAAATTCACTGCATTGTAATGTGCTCAATAGATTACTTGAATGCAAATTCGTTACACAATAAATTGTTCCTGTGAATTGCACACAAATAGATCAAAACAACTGAGTTGCCAATTTGCATCAGTGCTGTGGTCCGTCTGCAGACAACATGCCCCCATCACATTGTGCAGCAGAGATTAAATTGCAGCACCAGTTTGCCTCTGTGCACCACGTACTATCAACTCAGAGGTCTGTCATAGCCTGTTTTTAGGCAGCTCCTAAAATAGCTTTCCTGGCCTCTGGCTGAACTCTCCCTACAAAACATAGTAACTCACCTCCTGCAAATATGCAGAACTAGCTGAAACATCCACTCCCTCCACCACTGGCGCACAGTCTCTGCAGTGTGTGCTATCTGCATGGTGCACCACAGCCAATCACCAAGGCAACTTTGGCAGCACGTTCCAAACCTGTGACCTCCAGCGCCTAGGACAGTAAGGGTAATAGGTGCATGGGAACACCCACACCTCCTAGTCACACACAATCCTGACATACGTCGCCATTTGTTCATTGTTGCTAGGTCAAAAACCTGGAACTCCCTCCCTAACAGCACTGTGGGAGCACCTACACTACTACAGGAGGTTTCCTTTAGTTTCAACATTTTATCCAGTTAAAACTAATTTTTGTTGGCAGCAGTTACAACAGAGACTGCAATGGTTCAAGAAGGTGGCTCACCACCACCTTCAATAATACTGGGCAATACTGGGTGGCACAGAGGCGCAGTGGTTAGCACCGCAGCCTCAGAGCTCCAGGGACCCGGGTTCAATTCTGGGTACTGCCTGTGCGAAGTTTGCAAGTTCTCCCTGTGACCGCGTGGGTTTTCGCCGGGTGCTCCGGTTTCCTCCCACAGCCAAAGACTTGCAGGTGATAGGTAAATTGGCCATTGTAAATTGCCCCTAGCGTAGGTAGGTGGTAGTGAATATGGGATTACTGTAGGGTTAGTATAAATGGGTGGTTGTTGGTTGGCACAGACTCGGTGGGCCGAAGGGCCTGTTTCAGTGCTGTATCTCTAAATAAAATAAAATTTAAAAATGCTGGGAGGCCCAGATCCTCAGAATGAGTTGAAGGAAGATGTGAGTCACTATGGTTTATATCCCAAATTCAAAGAATCAAAGCAATTTAGAGCATGGAAACAGGCCATTTGGCCCATCGTGTCTGCACTGGCAACAAAGAGCCAGCCAGCTTAATCCCACTTTCCAGCTCTTGGTCCATAGCCTTGTAGATTACATATATCCAAGTACTTTTTAAATATTATGAGGGTGTCTACCTCTACCATCCTTTCAGGCTATGAGATCCAGATCCCCACTACCCTCTGAGTGAAAAGATTTCCCTTTGAATCCCCACTAAACCTCCTACCTCTTACCCTAAATATATGCTCCCTGGTCATGGCCCCTCAACCAATAGGAATAGGGCCTTCCTATCCACTCCATCTAGACCCCTCATGATTTTATACACTTCAATTCAGTCTTCCCTCAGCCTCCTCTGTTCCAAAGAAAACAACCCTAGCCTATCCAACCTTCCCTCATAACTAAAATTCTCCAGTCCAGGCTACATCCTCGTAAAATTCCATTGTACCCTTTCTTGAGCAATCACATCTTTTCTATAGTGCAGTGACCAGAACTGCACACAGTACTCCAGCTGTGGCCTAACAAGTGTTTTATACAGTTCCAGCATAACCTCCCTGCTCTTATATTCTACACCTTGGCTAATAAAGGCAAGTATCCCATATGCCTTCTTGATCATCTTATCCAACTGTCCAGCTAACTTCAGGGATCTGTGGACACTCCAAGGCCCCTCTGTTCCTCTACTCTTCTCAGTATCCTACCATTTATTGTTTATTCCCTTGGCTTGTTAGCCTTCTCCAAATGCATTCCCTCACACTTCTCCAGACTGAACTCAATTTGTTACTCTTCTGCCCACCTGACTAGTCCATTGATATCTTCCCACAGTCTATAGCTTTCTTCTTCATTATCAATCACACAGCCAATTTTTGTATCATCTGCAAACTTCTTAATCAGACCCCCTACATTCAATTCCAGATCATTGATATATACCACAAAAAGCAAGGGACCGAGTACTGATCCCTGTGGAACCCCACTGGAAACAGCCTTCCAGTCACAAAAATACCCATCAACCCTTACCCTCTGCTTCCTGCCTCTGATCCAACTTACCACTTTGCCTTGGATCCCATGGTTTTTACTTTCGTGAGCAGTCTGCCATGTGGAACCTTATCAAAAGCCATGCTAAAATCCATATAGACTACATCAAATGCACCACCCTTATCGACCCTCCTTGCTACCTCCTCAAAAAAATCAATCATGTTCGACAGACATGACCTTCCCTTAACAAAACTGTGCCGAATGTCTTTGATTAATCTGAGTCTATCTAAATGAAGATTTATCCTGTCCATCAGAACTTTTTCCAATAATTTTCCCACCACCATGTTAGGCTGACTAGCTTGTAATTACTTGATCTATCCCTTTTTAAACAACGGCACAACGTTAGCTGTCCTCCAATCTTCTGGCACCACACCTGTAGCCAGAGAGGATTGGAAAATGATGGTCAGAGCCTCCACTATTTCTTCCCTTGCTTCCCTTAATGGCCTAGGATACATTTCATCTGTGCCTGTGGGTTTATCCACGTTCAAAGATGTCAAACCCCTTAATACTTCCTCTCTCACTATGTTAATTTCATCTAATATTTCACACTCCTCCCTGATTACAACGTCTGTATTGCCCTCTCGTTTGTGAAAACAGACAGAAAGTATTTATTAAGAATCATTCCAATGTCCTCCGCCTCCACACACAGGTTATCCTCTTTCTCCCTAATAGACCCTATTCTTTGTTTAGTTATCCTCTTGCTCTTTATGCATTTATTAAAAAATTGGGTTTTCCTTGATTTTACTTGCCAATAATTTTTCATGCTCTCGCTTTGAATCATAGAAAGTTTAAGGCACAGAAAGAGGCCACTTGGCCCATCATGTCTGCGCTGGCTGAAAAAAAGAGCCACCCAGCCTAATCCCACTTTCCAGCATTTGGTCCATAGCCCTGCAAATTACAACACTTCAGGTGCACATCCAGGCACCTTTTAAATGAGATGAGGGTTTCTGCCTCTACCACCCTTTCAGGCAGTGAGTTCCAGACTCCCACCACCCTCTGGGTGAAAAAGAATTTTCCTCACCTCCCTTCTAATCCTTCTACCAATCATTTTAAATCTATGCCCCCTAGTCACTGGCCTCTCCAGGCCTCTCACAATTTTGTACATTTCAATCAGATCTCCCTTCAGCCTCCTCTGTTCCAAGGAGAACAACCCCAGCCTATCCAATTTTTCCTCATAGCTGCAATCTTCCAATCCTGGCAACATTCTCGTAAACCTCCTCTGTACCCTCTCTAGTACAATTACATCATTTCTGTAATGAGGTGACCAGAATTGTACACAGTACTCAAGTTATGGCCTAATTAAAAGTTTTATAGTTCCAGCATAATCTCCATACTCTTATAGACAATGCCTCGTCTAATAAAGAAAAGGATTCCATATGCCTTCTTAACCACCTTTTTGACCTGTCCTGCTACCTTTAGGGATCGGAGGACATTCACTCTAAGGTCCCTCACTTCCTCTACACCTCTCAGTGTCCTCCCATTTATTGTGTAAATTAGTTTTGCTTTCCTAATTTCCTTTCTAATTTCACCCCTACACTTTTTATACTTCACTAGGTTTTCTGCAATATTGAGCCCTCAGTATCTGTCATAAGCTTCCCTTTTTTCCTTTATCCTTTCCTTTAAACACCTTAACATCCAGCACCTCTGAATTTCTTCGTCCCACCCTTTTTCTTTAAGAGAACATATTTGCTCTGAATCCTCATTATCTCTTCCTTGATGTCTCCCACTGAACCAGCACTGATTTACCTTCAAGTAGCTGTTTTCAGTTCACTTTAGCTAAATCACATCTCAGCTTAATAAAATTAGCTTTTCCCCAATTAACTTTTATTCCTGATCTATCTTTGTCCTTTTCTATAACTACCCGAAATCTGACTGAATTATGATCATTTCCAAAGTGCTCCAAAGCTGATATGCCTTCCATCTGTCCAGCTTCATTCCCTAAAACTAATCTCATTCAGGAATATTACTTAAGGACAACAGCATAAACAGATGATCTGACATCTGCTGAAAAGGCAGACAGTTCGTAATTATGGCTATTTAGGACAAATAGAATCTTCCAGTAGAGTTCTAATGAAAGGTCACAGACCTGAAAAGTCAACTCTATTTCTCTCCCCAGATGCTCCCCGACCTGCAGAGAGTATCCCAACATTCCATAGCATGGTTGTAGCACAGAAGGAGGCTATTCGGGTCATCATATCCATACTGGCTCTCTGCAAGAACAACTCACCTAGTCCCAGTCCCCCTCCTGCAGCCCTTCAATATTTTTCTATTCAGATAATTACCCAATTCCATTTTGAAGGCCATGAGTGAATCTGCCTCCACCACACTCTTTGGCAGTGCATTCCAGATCCTAACCACTTGCTGCATGAATAAAGTTTTTCCTCATTTTGCCATTGGTTCTTTTGCCAATCACATTAAATCAGTGTCCTCTAGTTTTAGATCCTTCCACCAATGAGAACAGTTTCTCCCTATCCCTCATGATTTTGAACAACTATGAAATCTCCTCTTAATCTTCCCTTCTCCTAGGAAAACAGCCCCTGTTTCTCAAAAGTATCCACGTAACTGAAGTTCCTCATCACTGGATCCATTCTCGTGAATCTTATCCAGAGTGTTTCCTGACAATGCGAAGCATCTGCAGAGCAATCGCCGATGTCATCAGTGCATCCAAACATTTGCCAGCCTGCCAGTATGGGTCTGAGCATGTGCGCGTCGACATCACCATGTAATGACATCGGACGTAATGAGTGTTGCTTCATTCCTCAATGGCCGCGATTGCTGCCTCCATCCCCTCCAACAGTACTCCGCTCCCTCCTGCAATAATTACCTCAATCGCCACTTCTCTTCCTCGCTCCCCCCTGCAATCAGCACCTCAATTGGTGCTTCTCTTCCTCGCTCCCTGCTGGAATAAAAATATAGAAAATAGGAGCAGCAGTAGGCCATTCAGCCCTTCGAGCCTACTCCACCATTCATTATGATCATGGCTGATCATCCAACTCGGTAACCTGTTCCCGCTTTTCCCCCATATCCTTTGATCCCTTTCGCCCAAGACCTATATCTAACTCCTTCTTGAAAACATACAATATTTTGGCCTAAACTGCTTTCGGTGGTAGCGAATTCCACAGGCTCACCACTCTCTGGGTGAAGAACTTTCTCCTCATCTCAGTCCTGAAAGGTTTACCCCGTATCCTTAGACTATGACACCTGGTTCTGGACTCCCCCAACCATCGGGAACATCCTTCCTGCATCTACCCTGTCAAGACCTGTTAGAATTTTATAAGTTTCTATGAGATCCCCCCTCACTCTTCTGAACTCCAGCGAATATAATTCTAACCGGCTCAATCTCTCCTCATACATCAGTCCCGCCATACCAGGAATCAGTCTGGTTACCCTTCACTGCACTCCCTCTGTAGCAAGAACATCCTTCCTCAGATAAGGAGACCAAAACTGCACACAATATTCCAGGTGTGGCCTCACCAAGGCCCTGTATAATTGGAGCAAAACATCCCTGCTCCTGTACTCGAATCCTCTTGCTCTGGCTACCATTTGCCTTTTTTACCGCCTGTTGCACCTGCATGCTTACCTTCAGCGACTGGTGTACGAGAACACCCAATTCTCACTACATATTCCCCTCTCTCAGTTTATAGCCGTTCAGATAATAATCTGCCTTCCTGTTTTTGCTACCAAAGTGGATAACCGGATAACCTCACATTTATCCACATTATACTGCATCTGCCATGCATTAGCCCACTCACTCAATTTGTCCAAATCACCCTGAAGCCTCTCTGCATCCTCCTCACAACTCACCCTTCCACCCAGTTTTGTGTCATCTACAAATTTGGAGATATTACATTTAGTTCCCTCATCTAAATCATTAATATATATTGTGAATAGCTGGGGTCCGAGCACCGATCCCCACTAGTCACTGCCTGCCATTCGGAAAAAGACCTATTTATTCCTACTCTTTGTTTCCTGTCTGCCAACCAATTTTCTATCCATCGCAATACACTACCCCAATCCCATGCGCTTTAATTTTACACACTAATCTCTTATGTGGGACTTTGTCAAAATCCTTCTGAAAGTCCAAATAAACCACATCCACTGGCTCCCCCTCATCAACTCTACTAGTTACATTCTCAAAGAATTCTAGTAGATTTGTCAAGCATGATTTCCCTTTCGTAAATCCATGCTGACTCTGCCCGATTCTACCACTGTTCTCCAAGTGCTCTGCTATAAAATCTTTGAGAATGGATTCTAGAATTTTCCCCACAACCGACGTCAGGCTGACTGGTCTATAATTCCCTGCTTTCTCTCTACCTCCCTTTTTAAATAGTGGGGTTACATTAGCTACCCTCCAATCTGTAGGAACTGTTCCAGAGTCTATAGAATCTTGGAAGATGACCACCAATGCATCCACTATTTCTAGGGCCACTTCCTTTAGTACTCTGGGATGCATACCATCAGGCCCTGGGGATTTATCGGCCTTTAATCCCATCAAATTCCCCAACACCATTTCTCTACTAATACTGATTTCCTTCAGTTCCTCCCTCTCACTAAGCCCTGTGTTCCTCAACATTTCTGGTATGATATTTGTGTCCTCCTTTGTGAAGACAGAACCAAAGTATGCATTTAGTTGGTCAGCCATTTCTTTGTTCCCCAAACGAAATTCCCCTGTTTCTGAAGGTCTTCAACAATCTTTTTCTCTTCACCTACCGATAGAAACTTTTACAATCAGTTTTTATGTTCCCTGCAAACTTACTCTCATACTCTATTTTCCCCTTCTTAATCAATCCCTTGGTCCTCCTTTGCTGAATTTTAAACTGCTCCCAATCCTCAGGTCTGTTGTTTTTTCTGGTGAATTTGTATGCCTCTTCCTTGGATCTAATGCTATCTCTAATTTCCCTTGTAAGCCATGGTTTGGCTACCTTTCCCGTTTTACTTTTGCGCCAGACAGGAATCAACAATTGTTGCAGTTCATCCATGTGCTCTTTAAATGTTTGCCATTGCCTATCCACCGTCATCCCTTTAAGTAATGTTTCCCAATCCATCATAGCCAATTCGTGCCTCATACCTTCGTAGTTTCCTTTATTAAGATTCAGGACCCTAGTCTCAGAATCAATTACATCACTCTCCATCTTGATGAAGAATTCTATCATATTATGGTCGCTCATCCCCAAGGGGTGTCGCAACGCTAGATTGTCAATTATTCCTCTCTCATTACACAATACCCAGTCTAGGATGGCCTATTCTCTAGTTGGGTCCTCAACGTATTGGTCCAGAAAACCATCCCGCATGCACTCCATGAATTCCTCCTCTACTGTATTGTGACTAATTTGATTTGCCCAATCTATATGCAGATTAAACTCACCCATAATTACAGATGTTCCTTTATCGCATGCGTCTCTAATTTCCTGTTTAATGCCATTCCCAACATCACCACTACAGTTTGGGGGTCTATATACAACCCCCACTAATGTTTTCTGCCCCTTAGTGTTTCTCAGCTCTACCCATACAGATTCCACATCATCAGAGCAAATATCTTTCCTCACTATTGCGTTAATTTCCTCTTTAACCAGCAATGCAACTCCACCGCCTTTTACTTTTTGTCTGTCCTTCCTAAATACTGAATACCCCTGGATGTTCATTTCCCATCCCTGGTCACCCTGCAGCCATGTCTCCGTAAACCTGACGACACCTAACCGCTACAAAGTCTATAAAAAGGAATGAAACCAGACGGACCACCCGGCATTGACCTAGGCACCGGAAACGACAACGGCAAACCCAGCCCTGTCGATCCTACAAAGTCCTCATTACTAACATCTGGGGGCTTGTGCCAAAGTTGGGAGAGCTGTCCCACAGACTAGTCAAGCAACAGCCTGACATAGTCATACTCACAGAATCATACCTTACAGACAATGTCCCAGACACTGCCATCACCATCCCCGAGTATGTCATGTCCCACCGGTAAGACAGACCCAGCAGAGGTGGTGGCACTGTGGTATACAGTAGGGAGGGAGTTGCCCTGGGAGTCCTCAACATCGACTCCGGATCCCATGAAGTCTCATGGCATCAGGTCAAACATGGGCAAGGTAACCTCCTACTGATTACCACCTACCGCCCTCCCTCAGCTGATGACTCAGTCCTCCTCCACGTTGAACACTACTTGGAGGAAGCACTGAGGGTGGCAAGGGCACAAAATGTACTCTGGGTGGGGGACTTCAATGTCCATCACCAAGAGTGGCTCGGTAGTACCACTACTGACCGAGCTGGCCGAGTCCTAAAGGACATGGCTGCTAGACTGGGTCTGCGGCAGGTGGTGGGGGAACCAACACGAGGGAAGAACATACTCAACCTCATCCTCACCAATCTGCCTGCCGCAGATGCATCTGTCCATGACAGTATTGGTAGGAGTGACCATCGCACATTCCTTGTGGAGACGAAGTCCCGCCTTCACATTGAGGATACCGTCCATCGTGTTGTGTGGCACTATCACCGTGCTGAATGGGATAGATTTTGAACAGATCTAGCAATGCAAAACTGAGCATCCATGAGGAACTGTGGGCCATCAGCAGCAGCAGAATTGTACTCAACCACAATCTGTAACCTCATGGCCCGGCATATCCCCCACTCTACCATTACCATCAAGCCAGGAGACCAACCCTGGTTCAATGAAGAGTGCAGGAGGGCATGCCAGATGCAGCACCAGGCATACCTCAAAATGAGGCGTCAACCTGGTGAAGCTACAACCCAGGACTACTTGCATGCCAAACTGCATAAGCAGCATGCGATAGACAGAGCTAAACGATCCCATAACCAACGGATCAGATCTAAGCACTGCAGTCCTGCCACATACAACCGAGAATGGTGGTGGATAATTAAACAACTAACTGGAGGAGGTGGCTCCACAAATATCCCCATCCTCAATGATGGGGGAGCCCAGCACATCAGTGCGAAAGATAAGGCTGAAGCATTTGCAACAATCTTCAGCCAGAAGTGCCGAGTTGATGATCCATCTCAGCCTCCTCCTGAAGTCCCCAGCATCACAGATGCCAGACTTCAGCCAATTCGATTCACTCCACGTGATATCAAGAAACGACTGAAGGCACTGGATACTGCAAAAGCTATGGGCCCTGACAATATTCCAGCAATAGTACTGAAGACCTGTGCTCCAGAACTTGCCGCGCCCCTAGCCAAGCTGTTCCAGTACAGCTACAACACTGGCATCTACCCTGCAATGTGGAAAATTGCCCAGGTATGTCCTGTACACAAAAAGCAGGACAAATCCAACCCGGCCAACTACCGCCCCATTAGCCTACTCTTAATCATCAGTAAAGTGATGGAATGTGTCATCAACAGTGCCATCAAGCGGCACTTGCTTAGCAACAATCTGCTCAGTGACGCTCAGTTTGGGTTCCACCAGGGCCACTCAGCTCCTCACCACATTACAGCCTTGGTTCAAACATGGATAAAGGAGCTGAACTCAAGAGGTGAGGTGAGAGTGACTGCCCTTGACATCAAGGCAGCATTTGACCAAGTATGGCATCAAGGAGCCCTAGCAAAACTGAGGTCAATGGGAATCAGGGGGAAAACCCTCCGCTGGCTGGAGTCATACCTAGCACAAAGGAAGAAGGTTGTGGTTGTTGGATGTCAATCATCTGAGCTCCAGGACATCACTGCAGGAGTTCCTTAGGGCAGTGTCCTAGGCCCAACCATCTTCAGCTGCTTCATCAATGACCTTCCTTCAATCACAAGGTCAGAAGTGGGGATGTTCACTGATGATTGCACAATGTTCAGCACCATTCGTGACTCCTCAGATACTGAAGCAGTCCGTGTAGAAATGCAGCAAGGCCTGGACAATATCCAGGCTTGGGCTGATAAGTGGCAAGTAAAATTCGTGCCACACAAGTGCCGGGCAATGACCATCTCCAACAAGAGAGAATCTAACCATCTCCCCTTGACACTCAATGGCATTACCATCGCTGAATCCCCCACTATCACCATCCTAGGGGTTACCATTGACCAGAAACTGAACTGGAGTAACCATATAAATACCGTGGCTACAAGAGCAGGTCAGAGGCTAGGAATCCTGAGGCGAGTAACTCACCTCCTGACTCCCCAAAGCCTGTCCACCATCTACAAGGCACAAGTCAGGAGTGTGATGGAATACTCTCCACTTGCCTGGATGGGTGCAGCTCCAACAACACTCAAGAAGCTCGACACCATCCAGGACAAATAAGCCCGCTTGATTGGCACCCCATTAACAAACATTCACTCCCTCCACCACCGACGCACAGTGGCAGCAGTGTGTACCATCTTCAAGATGCACTGCAGCAATGCACCAAGGCTCCTTAGACAGCACCTTCCAAACCCACGACCTCTACCAACTAGAAGGACAAGGGCAGCAAATACATGGGAACGCCACCACCTGCAAGTTCCCCTCCAAGTCACACACCATCCTGACTTGGAACTATATCGCCGTTCCTTCACTGTGGCTGGGTCAAAATCCTGGAACTCCCTTCCTAACAGCACTGTGGGTGTACCTACCCCACATGGACTGCACCGGCTCACCACCACCTTCTCAAGGGCAATTAGGGATGGGCAATAAATGCTGGCCTGGCCAGCGACGCCCACATCCCATGAATGAATTTTTAAAAAAATCATACCCGTTTACATCTATTTGTGCGATTAATTCATCCACTTTATTGCGCATGCTCCGCGCGTTAAGGCACAAAGCCTTAAGGCTTGTCTTTTTGACATTACTTGTTCCCTTCCCACTATTTTTCACTGTGGCTCTATTTGATTCTGGCCCTTGATCTCTCTGCCTATCACTTTTCTTATTCCCCTTCCTGTCTTTTGTTCTTGTCTTTGATCCCCCCTCCTCTGACTCCTTGCAAAGGTTCCCATCCCCCTGCCATTTTAGTTTAAACCCTCCCCAACCACTCTAGCAAATACTCCCCCTAGGACATCAATCCCAGTCCTGCCCAGTTGTAACCCGTCCAGTTTGTACTGGCCCCATCTCCCCAGAACCAGTCCCAGTGTCCCAGGAATCTAAAACGTTCCCCCTCACACCATCTCTTCAGCCACGTAGTCATCCGATATATCCTGCTATTTCTACTCTGACTAGCACATGGCACTGGTAGTAATCCTGAGATCACGACCTTTGTTTTTAGTTTTAGAGATACAGCACTGAAACAGGCCCTTCGGCCCACCGAGTCTGTGCCGACCATCAACCACCCATTTATACTAACCCTACACTAATTCCATATTCCTACCACATCCCCACCTGTCCCCACATTCCCCTACCTATACTAGGGGCAATTTATAATGGCCAATTTACCTATCAACCTGCAAGTCTTTGGCATGTGGGAGGAAACCGGAGCACCTTGAGGAAACCCACGCAGACACAGGGAGAACGTGCAAACTCCACACAGACAGTACCCAGAATTGAACCCGGGTCGCTGGAGCTGTGAGGCTGCGGTGCTAACCACTCTGCCGCCCAGTTTTTCCCTCAATGAACTCCCTGAGTGACCAAATGTGTCATGGCCGGCTGAGGTTCTACTTTTCAACTTACTTCCTAGCTCCCTATATTCTGCTTTTAGGACCTCATCCTTTTTTTTACCTACGTTGTTTGTACCAATGTGTACCACGACCACTGGCTGTTCACCCTCCCCCTTCAGAATATCCTGTAACCGCTCTGAGACATCCTTGACCCGAGCACCAGGGAGGCAATATACCATCCTGGAGTCTCTTTTGCGGCCACAGAAAGGCCTATCTATTCCCCTTACAATTGAATCCCCTATAACTATTGCATTCCTACACTTTTTACTACTCCCCTGTGCAGCAGAGCCAACTGTGGTGCAACGAATTGGACTGTTGCTGCTTTCCCCTGAGAGGCCATTTCCCCCAACAGTATCCAAAGCAGTATATCTGTTTTGCAGGGGAATAGCCACAGGAGATTCCTGCACTGCCTGCCTAGTCCTCTTGCTCTGCCTGGTGGTCACCCATTCCCTTCCTGCCTGTGGAGTCTGACCCTGCGATGTGACCACCTCTCTATACGTGCTATCCACGATACTCTGTGCCTCACGAATGCTCCACAGTGTCCCCAGCCGCCGCTCCAGCTCCGAAACCCGGGCTTCCAGGAGCTGCAGCTAGAGACACTTCCTGCACACATGCTGGTCCCAGGCACTGGAATTGCTCCCGACTTCCCACATAGAGCACGAGGAGCACACCACGGCTTTGAGCTCTCCTGCCATGACTTAACCCTTTAAATTAAACCTTTTGGAAGATGCTTAATATCAAATATCAAATAATATCAATTGCTCTAGGGCCCTTCTTCCCTGGTCCTCGTTACTGCAGAACTCAATAAAAAACACTACTTTCTATATATGAAAATAAACTGTAAACCTTTCTTACCTTAGTTACTAAGCCAGCTATTTATAGCTATTCCCCAACAGCAGTTACTCACCAACCAATCATCTTACAGCATTCCTGTGATGTCACTGTTGACTTTTTTTTTCAAACTCCAGTGCACTTGGACTGCTCTCACACAGGTCCGACTGCTCTCCGCTCCCGGAAGGTAAGAGATGGGGCCTCTATCCTCGGGTTCGATTTCTTGGCTCCGCTCTCGGCGTTCTCCCCACAGGTCCGCTCCGCTCCCGGAAGGTAAGAGACTGGGCCTCGATCCTCAATCACCACTCCTCTTCCTCGCTCCCTCCCACAATCGGTGCCTCAATCGGCGCTTCCCTTCCTCGCTCCCTCCCACAATCGGTGCCTCAATCACCGCTTCTCTTCCTCGCTCCCTCGTGCAATCAGTGCCTCAATCTCCACTTCTATTCCTCGCTCCCTCCCACAATCAGTGCTTCAATCTTCACTTCTCTTCCTCATGCCCTCCCACAATCGGTGCCTCAATCGTGGTGTCTCTTCCTCGCTCCCTCCCACAATCAGCACCTCAATCTCCGCTTCTCTTCCTCGCTCCCTCCCACAATTAGTACCTCAATCTTCACTTCTCTTCCTCACTCCCTCCCACAATCGGTGCCTCAATTGTGGCTTCTCTTCCTCGCTCCCTCCCATAATCGGTGCCTCAATTGTGGCTTCTCTTCCTCGCTCCCTCCCATAATCGGTGCCTCAATCGAGGCTTCTCTTCCTCACTCCCTCCCACAATCGGTGCCTCAATCGTGGCTTCTCTTACTCGCTCCCTCCCACAATCAGTACCTCAATCTCCATTTCTCTTCCTCACTCCCTCCCACAATCAGTACCTCAATCTTCACTTCTCTTCCTCGCTCCCTCCCATAATCGGTGCCTCAATCGAGGCTTCTCTTCCTCACTCCCTCCCACAATCGGTGCCTCAATCGTGGCTTCTCTTAATCGCTCCCTCCCACAATCGGGGCCTCAATCTTCAGTTCTGTTCCTCGCTCCCTCCCACAATCGGTGCCTCAATCTTCACTTCTCTTCCTCGCTCCCTCCCACAATCGGTGCCTCAATCGTGGCTTCTCTTCCTCGCTCCCTCCCACAATCAGTGCTTCAATCTTCACTTCTCTTCCTCGCTCCCTCCCACAATCAGTGCCTCAATCTTCACTTCTCTTCCTCGCTCCCTCCCACAATCAGTGCCTCAATCTTCACTTCTCTTCCTCGCTCCCTCCCACAATCAGTGCCTCAATCTTCACTTCTCTTCCTCGCTCCCTCCCACAATCGGTGCCTCAATCGTGGCTTCTCTTCCTCGCTCCCTCCCACAATCAGTGCTTCAATCTTCACTTCTCTTCCTCGCTCCCTCCCACAATCAGTGCCTCAATCTTCACTTCTCTTCCTCGCTCCCTCCCACAATCGGTGCTTCAATCATGGCTTCTCTTCCTCGCTCCCTCCCACAATCAGTGCCTTAAGCTTCACTTCCCTTCCTCGCTCCCTCCCACAATCAGTGCCTCAATCTTCACTTCTCTTCCTCGCTCCCTCCCACAATCAGTGCCTCAATCTTCACCTCTTCCTCGCTCCCTCCCACAATCGGTGCCTCAATCACCTTCTCTTCCTCGCTCCCTCCCACAATCGGTGCCTCAATTGTGGCTTTTCTTCCTCGCTCCCTCCCATAATCGGTGCCTCAATCGAGGCTTCTCTTCCTCACTCCCTCCCACAATCGGTGCCTCAATTGTGGCTTCTCTTACTCGCTCCCTCCCACAATCGGGGCCTCAATCTTCAGTTCTGTTCCTCGCTCCCTCCCACAATCGGTGCCTCAATCTTCACTTCTCTTCCTCGCTCCCTCCCACAATTGGTGCCTCAATCGTGGCTTCTCTTCCTCGCTCCCTCCCACAATCAGTGCTTCAATCTTCACTTCTCTTCCTCGCTCCCTCCCACAATCAGTGCCTCGATCTTCACTTCTCTTCCTCGCTCCCTCCCACAATCAGTGCCTCAATCTTCACTTCTCTTCCTCGCTCCCTCCCACAATCGGTGCCTCAATCGTGGCTTCTCTTCCTCGCTCCCTCCCACAATCAGTGCTTCAATCTTCACTTCTCTTCCTCGCTCCCTCCCACAATCAGTGCCTCAATCTTCACTTCTCTTCCTCGCTCCCTCCCACAATCGGTGCCTCAATCGTGGCTTCTCTTCCTCGCTCCCTCCCACAATCAGTGCCTTAAGCTTCACTTCTCTTCCTCGCTCCCTCCCACAATCAGTGCCTCAATCTTCACTTCTCTTCCTCGCTCCCTCCCACAATCAGTGCCTCAATCTTCACCTCTTCCTCGCTCCCTCCCACAATCGGTGCCTCAATCACCTTCTCTTCCTCGCTCCCTCCCACAATCGGTGCCTCAATTGTGGCTTCTCTTCCTCGCTCCCTCCCACAATCGGTGCCTCAATCACCATCTCTTCCTCGCTCCCTCCCACAATCGGTGCCTCAATCCCCGTTTCCCTTCCTCGCTCCCTCCCACAATCAGTGCCTCAGTCTTCACTTCTCTTCCTCGCTCCCTCCCACAATTGGTGCCTCAATCGTGGCTTCTCTTCCTCGCTCCCTCATGCCATTCTCACCATTGTTTGCCTGCTCCTGCTTGTTCTCTGCTCCATCCCGCCGCTCCATCCTGCCGCTCCTTTCCCACTCGCTGCTAGCACCCCGTTCGTTCGCTCCCTCCCCGTGGCTTCTCCGGCAGTGAGGAGAGGAGCAAGTGACAGAATGGAATGGCGAGCAGACAGGCGTGGGAAAAAACAACGGAATGGAGTGGCAAGGAGGCGGGTGTGGGAGGGAGTGGGGAAGCGAAGTGGAAATCGCAGGAGGGAGCGGGGACCAGAAGTGGGAGGGAGCGGGGAGCAGAGACAGAGCAGAAGGGAGGAAGTGGCGAGGTCACGAGCGAGGGCCCATAGGTGGTGGTGGTGGGGGGGAGGGAGTGGTGCGTGGAGCAAGTGGCTGAGGTGAGGAGCAAGCGGCAAGCAGACGGGCGCAGGAGGCAGCGGCAAAGAAAAGCACGATGGCAGGAGGGAGTGGGGTACTGTTGGGGGTGGGATAGAAGTGGCGATCACCTTTTGGTTTCATTTGTTTTCGTTTAGTGATAAATTTGAGCAGCGCCATCTTTGCTACTGGCAGCTGCCAAAAACTTTGCAGACAGTGATGTTTCAGTGCACGAGGCTGCATTTCGCATGTGCCTGTACTGTGCCACCCAGTGGTTGCATTGTCAGCAAACGCAGCCAATCTTTTCTGTACCTTCTCTAATGTCTTCACATCCTTCCTATTGTGTGGTGCCCTGGGATGCCCAGAATTGGACATAATGGCTGGCATTTTACGTTGGGTGGGTGTCCCCGCCTACCTGCCGAAATAGTTGGTGGCAAGTCAGCTTCCGCCAGCCTCGGGAGCCACGTCGGGATTTTTCGCTCCCTAGGCCTTTAATTGGTCTTGGGCGGGACTTCCACCTCCTTGAGGTAGGATGGCCTGCCTAATGGAGCTGCCGTCCAATCAGCGGGCCGGCAGCTCTTTGTCCCAGCAGCGCCACTGGCAGCAGTGGCCACTTCTGTGAATACACCCAGCCATCGGAGGCAAGAGGAAAGACGGCCAGGAAGATAGATACGTTTTTGGGGCCTCTCCGGGGACAATCACCTGGGCCCCGCTGAGGCAAGGGGTTCGGTTGCGGGGGCGGGAACTATTAGGTGTTGGGACGGTTGGTGCTCTGTGGGGCACAGGGTGCTGATCAGGAGGCCCTCCGCCCCAGCCCGTAAGAGAGCTGCCTGGTTTTACCAGGCGGGGTTCTTGGGGCCTTTGCCTTCTGGCCGCCGTGGGTAAAATACCAGCGACGGCAGGAGGAGGCCCTTAAGTGGAAATTCATTGGCCACTTAAAGGCCTTGATTGGCCTGGGGCGGGTGGGCTGTTGCTCGCTGACGCTGACGCCCTGCGTAAAATTGCCTCAGAGGTGGGAAGGTGTTGGAAATGGCTTTCCCACCTCCCACTCAATTTTGAACCCCTCCCCTGCCACCAGCTCGCTGGTTTTGGCGGGGGGTGGTCATAAATTTCCGGCCAATATTGCAGTTGTGGCCAAACCAGTGTTTTATTCAGGTTTATCATAATTTCCTTGTTTTTGTACTCTATGTCCCAATTTATAAAGACCAAGATCCCGTACACTTTATTAACCACTTTCCCAATCTGCCCTGCCACCTTTAATGATTTGTGCACATGTACCCGCAGGTCCCTCTGCTCTTGCATCCATTTAGAATTGTACCCTTTAATTTATGTTGTCTCTCCTCATCTGACCAAAATGAAACACCACATTTTTCTTTATTAAATTTCATCTGCCATTTGTCCGCCCATTCCACAGCCAGTCTACGTCCTCTTGATATTTATCACTATCCTCACCGTTCATAAAATTGATGTTTATATTTCATATTTCCAGCATCCGCAGTGTTCCACTTCTGAATTTTCCTGCAGTTTTAACCAAACGATTGAACATGGAAATAAATAACGCTCCATGAATTCAAAACGCGCAGCCGCAGTGCGGCCGGTGGCTGGGAAGCAGGCGCAGCCGCAGTGCGGCCGGTGGCTGGGGAGCATGCGCAGCCGTGGTGCGGCCGGTGAGCATGCGCAGTCGTGGTGCGGCCGGTGGCTGGGGTGCACGCGCAGCCGTGGTGTGAAGTTGCGCTCGAGAGCGGGAGATGTTGGTATTTTGAAGGAAGGCCGCAGTGCGGGCTGTTGTGAGGAGTTTCTCCGCTGGGCTGAGGGAAGTGGGGGAGCGGTCGAGGGGAATCCTACCCTTCCCTCCGAAATTAACTTCGGATGGAACAGGAAACGGTTCGCAAGCTGGACTAAACCGGAGCTCGAGCGACCGAAATGGGGCGGAAAAGACAGAGCGGCTTTGCCGAGCCTAAGGCCCCAGCCCTCAGCCTGGCCGAGTGTTTGTGTCCAGTTTGCCAGGAGCTACTGGCGGAGCCGGTGACGCCGCCCTGCGGCCACTCGCTGTGTCTGAGCTGCTTCCAGCAGACAGTGGCGATCAGCAACCTGAACTGCCCGCTGTGCCGCCGTCGCCTGTCCAATTGGGCACGGACGAAGGCCCGTGGCGGCAACCTGGTTAACACAGAGCTGCAGGAGCAGATCAGGCAGCAGTTCCCCCAGCACCGGAGCGAGGAGCCAAGAGACGGAGAGGGTGAGTGAGAACTGAAAACAACGAAAACCACATCGCCGAGTTTGCTGGGAGAAAGGATGGCAAACCTCAACCATGTCCGGCCCATTTCCCGCACCTCTACCCTCACCCCTTCCCTTCCCTCCCAGAACCACGACAGGGTTCCCCCTGTCCTCACTTTCCACAGGAGGCGTAATACCTGCCTATTTATCTCCTCTCTCTTCACTATCCAATGCCCCAAACACTCCTTTCAGGTGGAGCAGCGATTTACTTGTACTTCTTTCAATGTATACCATATTTGCTGCTCACAATGTGGTCTCCTCTACATTGGGGAGACCAAACACAGACTGGGAGACCGCTTTGCGAAACACCTCTGCTCAGTCCAAAAGCATGACTCCGAGCTTCCTGTCGCTTGCCATTTCAACACTCCCCCCTGCTCTCATGCTCACATCTCTGTCCTGGGATTGCTGCAGTGTTCCAGTGAACATCAACGCAAGCTCAGGAACAGCATCTCATTTACCGATTAGGCACACTACAGCCTGCTGGACTGAACATTGAGGTCAATAATTTCAGAGCATGACGGGCCCCCCCGTTTTACTTTTGTTTGTTTATTTTTTGTTATTTTATTTCATAGTTTGTTCGGTTTGCTTACCCACTTTTTTTTCATGTTTGTACTTGTGCCTGTTCAATTTTCAGTCTGTTAACGCGCTATCTGTACTAATGCTTTGTCTTTCAACACACGATTAACATATTGTTTGCCTTTGCTCCAGGACCTTCTGGTCAGCGATTCTGTGACCTTGTCCTATCTACACCTGCTTTGTTATCTCTTGCCCCACCCCCGCTTTACTTGTTTATAACCTTTCACATTTCTAGTATTTGCCTGTTCTGAAGAAGGGTCACGGACCTGAAACGTTAACTCTGCTTCTCTCTCCACAGATGCTGCCAAACCTGCTGAGTATTTCCAGCATTTCTTGTTTTTATTTCAGATTTTCAACATCTGCAGTATTTTGCTTTTATTATCGCAAATTGACATCTATCAGCAGTCGGCACTACACTGTTCTCCCCTCCCCTGCCCTGTCTTAACTTTTGAGATTAATAAATCAAGTCAAAGTAAGGGCCAAGTGTGTTCTAATCATCAAGTTATTGATTTTAAGACCCATTGTAACCTTAAAATTAAGAATCTGGATTTCAGGACAGCAGACCTTGCAATGAAATGCATAATTGGGATAAATTGGGAACAGCTCCTTCAGAAGGATGTGGAGGGAAAATTTATGGCTTGGGGCAAGATTTAAGGAAAATAAGTGTGGGCAATAATGGTTAGCAACTTGATACATTTGTGGAATAAATAGATTACTAAAAAAAAAACGAGATGAATTCTGGTTGGGTTAATGTGAAACAGTGCTCGCAGTAATGGAGCTGTGGTATGGAAATTGATGGGAAGATGTGCTCGGCCTCTGCCCAGAACACTTGTATTGCTAATTTAGCCACCAATTGTGCAGATATGTGTATAAATCCATGTTGTAAATGTAAAGCAAACTAGTGATGATCTTGTGTAGGTGTATATACTTTTATATACCTTTTTTGCTATGGTAACTTCAAGTCATTTCTGCCTAAATTTTATAACCCAAGTCCCTGGGTATGGTGATACCTGGTCATACTAGCGTTTGCTATGCTTTACTTTGTGTATGTCAGCATACCGAGTATGTTTGCACAAAGGTTAGTACTGGTGCTGTAGTTTTTGCTACAAGTAACTACAAAGTTTTGACAGTAATTTTATGAAATAATGTACAGTCACCACTGCTTAAAATGGGCAGTTGTTTATTTCAGAAATCTAGTTAGAATCATAGAATGATACAGTACAGAAGATTACCATTTGGCCCATCATGCCTGTGCTTGCTCTTTAAAAGAGCTATCCAATTAGTTCCACTCTCCTCCTCTTTCCCCATAGCCCTGCACTCTTTTTTTTCACCATGTATTTATCCAATTCCCTTGTAGCACCTTTTAAATGCTGTTTTAAGCAGAAATGACTGTCCTTCCTCACTAGATTGCACCTGGTTACTGTGCAGTGAATATTAAAGTAAAATTATCATCCCTATGTTGTAAGAGTTGTAATTAAGTTGTAACAGCAAAGAAATCTTCCACAGTGTGTGTAACATATGTGGCCTCAGTGTGATAACCGTAAAGCCCTTAAATATTCTGCATGGGAGGAATAATCAAACACATTGACTGGGTGTATGAAGAAAAACAAGAATGCTGGGTATTTGTTTTATGCTGGTCTAGATGTATTTTTTTTTATCCAATCTAAGATCCTCCAAAGAAAGCAAATCTTTTAATTTATAATGCTCTATGTATTGTAACTGGTATTTTGTGCATAATTAGCACAATGCTAAATGGGCTTTTTTCTCATTGTCTGCTACAAGTATTTAACAGCAGCTTTTGAGTCAAATTAGAAAGTTCTGCCAACTGCGACCAATGCCCAATTCAAGATTTTAAACATCCTTCAGGTAAAATAACATCTTATTAAAAGTTGTGCTCGACCTCCATAAAGTGATGAATGTAATTCCGGTGGGCCATTATGCATACAAGCAAATGGCAGGTGCACAAATGTGCCCACTGTAAGTGATGGGGACTGTATATAGCTGTTAGTGCATCAAGTGACATAACTCTCAATTGCATATTGCACCAAATCTAAACAATAAATTGGGCCAAACTTTTTTTTTAACAAAAACAGAATGTTATTTTACTCCACAGATGCTGCTTGATCTGCTGAGTATTTCCAGCAGAGCTCAGTCCTGATAGGTCATCGACCTGAAATGTTAACTCTGCTTCTCTCTCCACAGATGCTGCCTGACTTGCTGAGCATTTCCAACATTTTCTGTTTTTGTTTCAGATTTTCAGCATCTGCAGTATTTTGCTTTTTAAGTTTAGTGTGAAGTTTAGATAAACATAGTTGTTGAGAGTTAGTGATTTACAGATAGTAACCAGTTCTTCCCTGTTTGTTATTTCTCAGACCTACAAGTGAGCTAGACAGTCGCTGCTACTTGCTTATTTTTTTCAAACTAAAAATCCATTGGTAGTTCTTGATGTAACCTTTGTAGCAGCATGGTCACATCTGTAATCAGGAACAGGAATCCCAGGGATTGGTCGAAATGTTTGCATCAATGAGTAATGTACTGGAAAATTGATCTATCTGTTCTTTTATAAGTTGACAGATTGTGCCCACGACCTCAACTATGCAAACCTGGTGAGGTTCGACAGGAGTATGAAGAGCAGATCAGTAAGGTGGGAAGTAGATCCTGTAGATTTCTATTCCATAGAACAATTTTAACTATAGAAATATGGCTCTGTGCTTGTGCAGTTGATGGAAGATCTATAAAATTTGCACACTTTGTTAGGGCAGCTTTCTTCTAGTTTGTTTCGCTACTTTAAATACCATTGTACACAGGCATCAGTTGTAATGGTCTTTAATGAGGCATTACACTACAAGATTCAGTATGTATTCTCGGGTACACTGGTCTTTAATGAGCTCATATTACACAATCCAACATAACTGTTCAGGTACACTACACTCTACAATCCAGCATATGTGCAACATATAGTGGTTCACTCAATTCTTATGCTAACTATCTTTGATCTCTACATTCCATACATTCTCCCACTAAATCTCAGTACATCGAACATACATAAAGGTGACATCAGAATAACAATATGGATACAACAAGATTCATGTAAGTCCTCAATCTCCCAAAAGACATGAATGAGTGACTTTCACACATTCCATCAGTTGCTTAATCTTAAGAAATCCTTGCCGAGGCCCACTTACACAATGCATCCCAGGTTCAGCAGAAAGCTATTTTAACATTGTATGCTGATCCCAGGGCAACGAGGTATGCAGGTAAAGTGAACCCTCATTCTCTCACGCTTCATAACCTGCCCTTGCATGGACTCTACTGACTACTGGTGTATACAGGGAAGCTGAGCAATAACACTCAATGTAGATTACCAAATGCTCCGTTTTCTTGGGTGCAATCCTATTTTGATTGTGGGAATATCCTCTGAGGAGTGCAACCAGCCGGGATTAAATAATGTTGACTGTAGTGTCAGATGAACAAAACATACATAGGATACTATCTTCTAAATTCAGGGGAAAGATTAAGTTTTGTAAATTGTTTTTCACCTCCTTTAGGAGAACATGTAATTTTAAAAAACCCTACCCCCATCTGTTAGTGGGTTCACTTAACTGGCTCCATGGGCTTGAAATGAGTGCGGTTCCCCGTGCTAGGCCAGGCATCCTCCCCTCAACTATATTGCTGACTCTGCATTTTATCTTTATCTGCTGTGCCTCTTGCAAATGGGAAGGCTGTCGCTCTGAATTGCCTGTTCACTGCTTCGCCAGTAGGCTGATAAATAAAACTGTCTCTTGTCCTTTTTTAATGGGTGTGGGTTTAAAGAAAATGTCTCCTGTTCCCAATCAACAGTGACCATTCTGATTTAATAAGACAACAACTTTTTAAATCTCTTTCTTTGTTCAAAATAAACCTGAGCTGTAGCATTCCCCAAACTGGCTTTATCGGTTTAAAACCTGCAGCGTGTAGCTTTCTAATGAAATGTGGGAAAATTTAATATTTTAAAAGAGAACACTTCAAACATAATTTGTTCCCAAGTCTATCTTGTAGTGGGGAAACAACAATAATTCAGAACCATGCCATCAAGCTATACCTGCTAATACTAAATACATTTAATGAAATATCACTTGAAATCCCATGTCAGTCTTTATATAATCAGTTGAAGCAAGATTGGGTGCAGGTCAATGTGTTTTTCCTTTAAAAGCTTGATCTTGGGGAAAAGTTGGTGGGTTGCATTCTCAAAGCCCTATCTGGCAAAAGAGCAAGCTCCTTTTTTAATGTATCGGTGACCTTGTATAGGGGCATCTCAGTGGAATGTAGTGCTGTGTTTATTTTCAAGAGGTGATCAACGTCAGCTAAAGGCATATTACTGCGCTGTTGTCGAATCTCATGGAAGCCATAACACATCCCAAACCTTTGTACTCTTTATGTCCCAACGACCTGATGCCAGTTTACTAGTTTGGCTAATCACATCTGTTGATCTTATTTTTCTGCATTCTAAAGGCATGGAAGCAGGAAACCCATTCAGAAAGTGTTACGAACAAATAGCCGGCAATCCTCATCACATCTGCCAATCTACTACTTCCATTGACTTAGCTGTTTAAGGCAATGAGTAGTTGAGCTTTCAAGACGAGGAAGGTCTTGGATTCAAATACCAATCTGCTTCGTCAGCTGATCTGTCGTACCAGTAGTAAGGGAGTTTTTTTTTTTAAAGTGAGAGAACTGCTGCTGTTAATCACTATTCAGTAACCCTCGTGAGGAGCATGCATGTGTGGGGATAGGATCACTTTGGCTGTTATGTCCCCTGTAGTTGAATACCTGCAGTGTCCAGTCTCTAGGTTTATGCAGAGAATGGCTACTTAGATGAGTGACCAGTATTATGAAACTATCTCAGCAAGGAGTCATGCCATCAGCAGAAGGAGGAGAAACGGCTTTCAACTGTATACAAGAATAAAAGAACATGGGTACAGTACTTCTGTGGATAAATACATTGGAATTCAGACGTAATTGATTTGGAAAGGCTCCAAGTGATCATTACATTTAAACATGGCAGCTGCACAGTTTGAGCAGCACATCAGGAATTCAAGCTATTGTTGCATTGCTTATGCACCATCCAAAATGCTTTCTTGTGAATAAAAAGTTAATTTAATTAAAGCCCACTGGAAGAATATTAAATGATTAAGGAAAAGAATGCTTATGTTAAACTTAAATTTAACTGGATTGTCTGCTCTGAGTATTACTTAAATGGCAGTGAGATGAGCAAGCAATCCCATTACATTTAAATTTAATCTTTAGGTGGTTTAACTCCTTCCCTTTTAACAAAGGTTTCTTCTCAGCTGAAACCAATCAGTAAGATTGATCAATATAATGGTAAAGTGGCAAAACCCACTAAGTATTGAGTTTTGCCAAACAGCATTTAATCCATATATGTGACCGGTCATTATAAACAGGGATTTGTAAAAGCCTATTTTGCTGTTTAGCATTTGTAGAAGACAAAGTTTGTCAGGTAGGGCTGGGCTTTCTTGATTTCCACTTTTCCATCGTTTTTTTAAAAAAAAAAGTTTTGCCTGTTTTCATCTAATTTTAAATATTTAAACACTTTTTAATGGCCAATAAGTAATTAAATTCTCTCAATGAACATGGTTGAATCAGCTTTTGTGATGTTTTAGTTTCTGGAATATTTTCCTCTTGACTTACTTCTCCAATACAAAATCAACAATTGTCTTTGAAGTGAGGCAAGAATAGCTTTGTGGAGCTCTCCAGACAGGCACTTGTACCTATGGAGTCACTATCTTTACTGAATAATGGTTCCAAACAGGTACTTTCACATGGAGGCATTAGTTCTGTTCTACAATATAGGTATTTAACAACAGTACCTGATTATTTAGTTTGGTTCACACCTGGTGGCTGTTAACCACGCAAAGAGATATTACATTGAAATATTTGGAATTTTGCGTTGCTTCTGCTCCAATGTTGAATCTGCCCACAATTGTGTGTAAGATCCTTCTCTAGAGAAGCATGCAATTACACTACTGTACAGTGATTCTGATGAGTTGCATGTGAAATTCAGGCCGTTACAAAGCTTGATATAATTATACATTACCAACGGAGTTTTGTGGCAGAATATATCCTTTCCAAGGAACAATTATTTCAACAGTCAGTTGTTTCATTGTAGCAAGACATTAAATTGAAAGTCAATATAATAGCTTGGACCTTCATGTGATACAACATCTAAATGTCAAAAATGGACTGTTTGTATCCATGTGCATTCTTGGTGCCCAGACTATCTTCTAATTGCTGTAATCATTATGTAACTGATTTCTTCAATAATATTTCATCTTTCACTTTGGCTCTTGGTCAAACTTTGAGCTATTCTGTGGGAAAGCTATTTTCTGTCGTAGAAGCTTCCGGGGTCCTGCAGGGAATTCCTATAGGGCCCTCTTGTGTGTGGCTGTGAGAGAATAAATTGGGTGCGGATTACTAAAGGTGCACCATAATAGGAGTATTGCCCCTCTTAGTAACCAGCACCAATGAACATACAAATTAGGAGCAGGAGTAGGCTATTCGGCCCCTTGAGCTTAGTCTGCCATTCAATAAGTTCACGGCTGATTACTCCACATTCCTGCCTACCCCCAATAACTTTTCACCCCCTTGCTTATCACAAATCTATCTACCTCTGTCTTAAAAATATTTAAAGGCACTGCTTCCATCAGCTTTTGAGGAAGAGTTCCATAGACTCTCAACCCTCTGAGAAAAAAAATTCTCATCTCTTTCTTAAGTGGGCAACCCCTTATTTTTAAATAGTGACTCCTAGTTCTAGATTCTTCCACAAGGGGAAACATCCTTTCGATATAGGAACATAGGAGATGAAGTAGGCCATTCAGCCCATTGAGCCTGCCCCACCATTCAATATGATCATGGCTGATCTTCCACTTCAATGCCTTTTTCCCACACTATCCCCGTATCCGCTTATGTCATTTGTATTTAGAAATCTGTCAATCTCTGCTTTAAACATACTCAATGACTGAGCTTCCACAGCCCTCTGGGGTAGAGAATTCCAAACATTCGCAACACTCTGAGTAAAGAAATTTCTCCTCATCTCTGTCCTAACTGGCTTCCCCCTTATTTTGAAATTGTGTCCCCCGGTTCTAGACTCCCCAACCAGGGGAAACATCTTAGCTGTGTCTATCCCTTTAAGCATTTTGTAGGTTTCAATGATATCACCTCTCATTCTTCGAAGCTCCAGAGAATACAGGTCCAGTTTCCCCAATCTCTCTTCATAGGACAGTCCCACCATCCCGGGAACAAGTCTGGTGAAACTTGGTTGC
The DNA here is from genome assembly GCF_036365525.1 of Heterodontus francisci. Taxonomy (NCBI): domain Eukaryota; kingdom Metazoa; phylum Chordata; class Chondrichthyes; order Heterodontiformes; family Heterodontidae; genus Heterodontus; species Heterodontus francisci. The sequence continues at coordinate 23,568,363 of NC_090381.1, forward strand.
ACTCCCTCTGACAATACTATCCTTTCAAAGGTAAGGGTACCAAAACTGCACATAGTACTCCAAGTGCAGTCTAACCAAGGTTCTACATAATTGAAGCAAGACTTCACTAGTGTACTCAAATCCTCTTGCGATAAAGGCTAATACACCATTAGCTTTCTTAATTGCTTGCTGCACCTGCATGTTAGCTTTCAGTGACTTACTGACAAGGACACCCAGGTCCCTTTGTACATCTACACTTTCTAATCTCTTACCATTTAAGAAATACTCTGCACATCTGTTCCTCCTACCAAAGTGGATAATCTCAAATTTTTCCACACTATATTCCATCTGCCACGTTCTTGCCGACTTACGAAGTCTGTCCAAATCCCCTCGAAGCCACTTTGCATCTTCCTCACAACACACATTCCCGCCTAGTTTTGTGTCATCTGTGAACTTGGAAATACTACATTTGGTCCCCACATCCAAATCATTGATATATATCATAAACAGCTGGGGCCCAAGCACTGATCCCTGCAGTACCCCACTAGTCACAGCCTGCCAACATGAAAGTGATCCATTTATTCCTACTGTCTGCTTTCTGCCTGTTAACCAGGCCTTAATCCAAGCCAGTATATTGCCTCCTATCACATGTGCTTTAATTTTGCTAACCAATCTCCTGTGGGGGACTTTATCAGAAGCCTTCTGAAAATCCAAATATACCACGTCCACTGGCTCCCTTTCATCAATTCTGTTAGTAACATCCTCAAAAAAACTCCCAACAGGTTCATCAAACATGATTTTCCATTCATAAATCCATGTTGACTATGTCCAATCAGATCATTATTATCCAAGTGTCCATTTATCATATCCTTTAGAATAGATTCTAGCATTTTCCCAACGACTGATGTAAGGCTAACAGCTCTGTAATTCCCTATTTTCTCTCTCCCTCCCTTAAATACTGGGGTGACATTTGTGACCTTCCAATCTGCAGGAACCGCTCCAGAATCTATAGAATTTTGGAAGATGATCACCAATGCCTTTGCTATCTCCATAGCTACCTCTTTCTACCCTGTCAAGACCCCCCAGGATCTTATACATTTTCAATCACCTCTTACTCTTCTAAACTCCAGCGGATACAAGCCTAGCCTGTCCAACCTTTCCTCATAAGACAACCTGCCCATTCCAGGTATTAGTCTGATAAAATTTCTTTGAACTGCTTCCAACGCATTTACATCCTTAAATAAGGAGACCAATACTGTACACAGTACTGCAGATGTGGTCTCACTAATGCCCTGTATAACTGAAGCATAACCTCCCTACTTTTGTATTCAATTCCCCTCACAATACATGATAACATTCTATTAGCTTTCCTAATTACTTGCTGTACCTGGATACTAAGCTTTTGCAATTCATGTAATAGGACACCCAGATCCCTCTGCATCTGAGCTCTGTGATCTCTCATAATTTAGATAATGTGATTGCTTTTTATTCTTGCTGCAAAATGAACAATTTCCCATTTTCCCACATTATACTCCATTTGCCAGATCTTTGCTCACTCACTTGACCTATCTTTCTCCCTTTGTAGCCTCCTTTTGTTCTCTTCACAACCTACTTTCCCACCTATCTTTGTGTCGTCAGCAAAGTTAGCAACCATACCTTCAGTTCCTTCATCCAAGTCATTTATATAAATTGTAAAAAGTTGAGACCCCAGCACTCATCCCTGTGGCACACAACTCGGTACATCTGTAAATCTGAGTTCTTTTTGCCTTCAGTCTGGTTCAGTAAATATACCGAGTCGGATGTGTAGGTAAAATCAATTACTTTATTTGCGCATTTAGCCGGCTGACTTACTCTAATGCAACGACACTGACTCCACCCCAGAGTCTGTCGGGTCCACCAGAGTAAGTGAAGTTTGTGATACAGGTACTACTGTTTATACATTAAGATTCATGCTACACCTCCTTGTTTAACCAATCAGTGCGGTACAATTCGACTTCACCCACGTGGTGACATGCAGTACATCTGTTACTGAGGTTACAATACATTCTATTCTCAATACATACTTGTTACTAATAAAATATTGTTTTGTACCAGCAAGATAAAACAAAGCGGACAAGCAAGCTAATTAGCAAGAGCATAGGAATCATCAATAAACATTCTGGTCTCACTTCCTACATTGATCATGAGTTCTGTTTCTACCTTGTGACAAGTAATTGCGGCGCACCCTGCTATCTCTATTAGGGGTACATTCCTGGGTGTTTCGTGCAGTCTGCAGCTACAAGTAGTGGCAGCTCACGAAGATAAGAGGGGCCTAGCACTCCTTATCACTCACACAGGGATGGACATCATTTGATTCACAGGAGTCCATTTGTTCCAAACCACAGGGAGTCACACAATCAGGCCATAAAGAACAGATGTCCTTGCAATTACCAGTGTCGGCTAGTCTTTACAGTCTCACACGCTCTGCCTTTACTTTTAACTATTTCATTGTGGTTTCTGCCACTTAAAATCAAAGCTCAGCAAAGCTACTATTTCTAACTTGGCTATATTTCCCATTAAGCATAGTGCCATGCCTTTCTGCTCACTTCCACACATCTTACCACCAAAAATTGATCCATTTATGCCTACACTCTGTTTCCTGTTGGCTAGCCAATCTTCTATTCATGCCAAAATGTTACCCCAAACCGGTAGCTTTTATTTTCCGCAATAACCTTTGATTTGGCACCTTAACAAATGCCTTCTGGAAATAAGTACAATGCATCCACCGGTTCCCCTTTATCCACAGCACATGTAACTCCCTCAAAGAACTCTAATAAATTGGTTAAACATGACTTCCCTTTCACAAAACCATGTTGACTGTGCCTGATTACCTTGAACTTTTCGAAGTGTCCTCCTACCATGTCTTTAATTATAGCTTCTAACATCTTCCCTATGACATGTTAAGCTAGCTGGCCTGTAGTTTCCTCCTTTCTGTCTTCCTCATTTGAATAAAGGAGTTACATTTGCTATTTTCCAATCTAATGGAACTTTCCCCGAATCTAGGGAATTTTGGAAAATTAAAACCAATGCATCAACTATCTCACCAGCCACTTCTTTTAAGACCCTAGGATGAAATTCATCAGGACCCGGGGACTTGTCAATCTGCAGCTCCAACAATTTGTTCAGTGCTACTTCCCTGGTGATTGTACTTTTCTTGAGTTCCTCCCTCCCTTCCATTTCCTGACTTGCAGCTAACTCTGGGATGTTACCTGTATCCTCTATAGTGAAGACCGATGCAAAATATCTGTTCAATTCATCTGCCATCTCCTTTTAATCAATTATTAATTCCCCAGATTCACTTTCTATAGGACCAACGCTCACTTTATTAACTTTTTTTGAATACCTATAGAAACTTTTACTATCTGTCTTTATATTTCTAGCTAGCTTTCTCTCGTACTCTAATTTTTCCCCCTCCTTATCAATCTTTTCGTCATTCTGTTTTATTCTGTCCAGTCTTCTGACTTGCCACCCAACTTTGCGAAATTATATGCTTTTTGTTTAAGTTTGATGCTATCTTTACCACGGATAGTAGGTTCTCCCCTTGGAATTTTTCTTGTTGGAATGTATCTATTCTGTGTATTCTGAAATATTCCCTCAAATGTCTGCCACTGCATCTTTATTGACCTATCCCTCACTTTAGCCAGCTCTGCTTTCATGCTCTCATAATTGTCCTTATGGAAGCTTTTTTTATACATGGGATGTGGGCGTCGCTGGCTAGGTCAGCATTTATTGCCCATCCCTAATTGCCCTTGAGAAGGTGATGGTGAGCTGCCTTCTTGAACCGCTGCAGTCTGTGAGTTAGGTACACTCACAGTACTGTTAGGAAGGGAGTTCCAGGATTTTGACCCAGCGATATAGTTCCAAGTCAGAATAGTGTGTGACTTGGAGGGGAACTTGCAGGTGGTGGTGTTCCCATGCATTTGCTGCCCTTGTCCTTCTAGTTGGTAGAGGTCATTGGTTTGGAAGATGCTGTATAAGGAGCCGTGGTGCATTGCTGCAGTGCATCTTGTAGATGGTACGCACTGCTGCCATAGTGCGCAGGTGGTGAAGGAAGTAAAGGCTTGTGGATGGGGTGTCAATCAAGTGGGCTGCTTTGTCCTGGATGGCGTAAAGCTTCTTGAGTGTTGTTGGAGCTGCACCCATCCGGGCAAGTGGAGGGTATTCCATCACACTCCTGACTTGTGCCTTGTAGATGGTGGACAGATTTTGGGGGAGTCGAGAGGTGAGTTACTCGCCGCAGAATTCCTAGCCTCTGACCTGCTCTTGTCGCCACGGTATTTATATGGCTGCTCCAGTTCAGTTTCTGGTCAATGGTAGCCCCTAGGATGTTGATAGTGGGGGGTTCAGCAATGATAATGCTATTGAATGTCAAGGGAAGATTGTTAGATTCTCTCTTGTTGGAGATGGTCATTGCCTGGCACTTGTGTGGAGTGAATGTTACTTGCCATTTATCAGCCCAAGCCTGGATATTGTCCAGCTCTTGCTGCATTACTGCACGGACTGCTTCAGTATCTGAGGAGTCGTGAATGGTGCTGAACACTGTGCAATCATCAGCGAACCTCCCTACTTGTGACCTGATGAAGGAAGGTAATTGATGAAGCAGCTGAAGATGTTGGGCCTAGGACACTACCCTGAGAAACTCCTGCAGTGATGTCCTGGAGCTCAGATGATTGACCTCCAACAACCACAACCATCTTCCTTTGTGCTGGGTATGACTTCAACCAGCAGAGAGTTTCCCCCGATTCCCATTGACTTCAGTTTTGCTGGGGCTCCTTGATGCCATACCCGGTCAAATGCTGCCTTGATGTCAAGGGCAGTCACTCTCACCTCACCTCTTGAGTTCAGCTCTTTTGTCCATGTTTGGGCCAAGGCTGTAATGAGGTCAGGAGCTGATTGGCCCTGGCGGAACTCAAACTGAGCATCACTGAGCAGGTTATTGCTAAGCAAGTGCTGCTTGATGGCACTGTTGATGAACCCTTCCATCACTTTACTGATGATCAAGAGTAGACTGGGGCGGTAATTGGCCAGGTTGGACTTGTCCTACTTTTTGTGTACAGGACATACCTGGGCAATTTTCCACATTGCCGGATAGATGCCAGTGTTGTAGCTGTGAAAGAACTGCTTTAAAATAGGGTTCATAATTGCTTGTGCAGCACCCTTAGTGGCAAATTTTAGAATCTGAATAGTTTCTTCAGCCATAGTTAATATACTGGAATTATTTCACAGCTGAAGGCAGAACGTCATGCTCGTGAAGAGGAGGAACTCCGAGCCAGTGAAGACTTCATTCAGAAGCTATTGGCAGAGGAGCAGCAGCAGCAACGACTATATGAGGAACAGCAGAGGAAGGAAATGGATGAACAGTTAAAAAGAGATGAAAAACTAGCCAAGATGCTGAGTAAGGAGATGGTAAGTAACTATCAACTAATGACCTTGGATGCTTTCGTGGTATGAGCTGATGAGTCTCAAAGTTAGTTCACTGCTTTACATTAAGCTAAATGAATGCAATGTTGCTTAAGTAAAGTGGTTGATTTATAAGTGCCTCCATAATATATTTTAAGGTTTCTCTTCAGAACCTTTGGCATAATTTTCTGGCATTCAGAGGGAGCTAGATGAGTTGGTGACTTTTTTTTTTTAAAGTTCATGGGATGTGGGTGTTGCTGGCAGGCAAGCATTTGTTGCCCATACTTAATTGCACTTGAGAAGGTGGTGTCGAAGGAGCCTTGGTGTGTTGCTGCAGTGCATCTTGTAGATGGTACACACTGCTGCCACTGCGTTGATTAATATTGCAGCATGAAAAAGGTAAGGGTTTTGATTGCTTTCAGGGGGTTGGAGAGGAATTTCTCACAATGTGTTTCTCTTTGAAATTGGCCTAGTTTTTTAAAAGTTTTTTGCATCTCCCAGGAATAGATATGGCTGCTGATTCCTGTGGCACATTGAGCAACCAAGCATCATGATCCCCAGTGAGTGTATGGGCCAGCTGCTCCTTTCCAACATATTGTCATGGTCCTGTAGTTTTTTTTTCTGGGAATATGCGATTTGCCTTTAAGGCTTGCCAAGGATCAGTTTTGCTTTAAGAACCGGCAAGCCTCAGGAGTTACAGAAAGGTGCATTTTCGGTTGCCGTTAGAAACTGCCATTTGGAGACCGATTCAAAAGGTGCATTCTTGTTACCATAGATACAGCCACTGGGAGTGAGGAGCAAGTGATACATTTGTTGCAATTCAATTTTGAACTGGCTTTTAGTTGACGACAGTTTGTTCTAACAGAACACACAGAGGACACAGACAGCTGTGATGACAGCACCTGGAAAAAGAGCTCTCAACCATTTAAACTGGAGGAATAGGATTTTTGTCTGTTTAATGATTATTTCTCAAAATTCTAAAAAAAAAAGTCAAGCCAAAACACAGATCTCTGGTAATTTAAACTGAAGGAAGGGAAGTTAGACTGTGACAATCTTTTATCCTTCAAAAACTGGAGTCAGATTGATTCTGTTGAAATTCGCTGGAGAAGGAAAGCAACATTTCTGTGAGGACTTCAAGCAACATTGGACTGTAAATTTGCAAGGACTCTAATTTTTTCCATTTTAAATGTTGTTTATATCTTCATAACGTTTAGGAATTTAGTTCTTCTAATTAAAGAGTTAATTTGTTGATTTAAAGACAACTGGTTTGGTTAGCCTCATTCGGGGGTTAATAGATGAGACAATTTGGCTGGGTCTCTGTTTAATTTGGAAAGTTTTAAATGATATGTTTGGTGATCTGTGGAGCAACGGGATTGAATTATCAGTGCGTTTCTCCAACGACAGTCAGAATCGTATATATTGATTGGGGGCTTTGACTGGAGCAGTCAGTCGTAACAATACAAAGCATAGGAAGTGAATGCATCATTTGTTTAAAAACAAGAAATCTGAAAGTGAAGTGACTGTCCTGGCGTGGAGTGCAATTTTCATTTAAAATTTTGGCAGAATTCCAGTTTTCTTCTTGGGATTTGAGCATGTGTACATTGCACTGTTGCTTCAGTCAGTAACATTTTTAGCGATCTGCCCTTGGTTGGTATTGTCTTCAATTTTTGAGATCTGAATATTTTACCGCCCATTCCTCTGCTTAAATGTATTGCCAACTAAATCTGTGCCCATCTCTCAACTTCAACTTCCATTTTCAGTCTCTCCAATCCATTAGATTTTCCTCCCTGCCATAGCACCAAAACAGCCCTAACCAAAGTCACAAAAGTCATTCTTTGACTAGCTGCATTGCATTACTGTGTATAGTTGACCCACCATCCTAATTCATGTGTAGCAGAAAATCTTGTCAGTGGCTTCCCCTACCCCTGTGCCATCACCTTGAGACTGCCCCAGCATTCATCGTTGGCCCTTTCCTGTACCTGATCTAGATGCTTTGGCTTGGCAGCATTAACCACAAATATGTGGTCAGCTTCCATGAATACTCTGACATCTAGCTTTACCACCACTTCTCTGGACTCCCATTGCCTCTATTATCAGACTACTTGTCTGACATGGGTACAGTGGTGTAGTGATTATGTTCCTGGACTCTTGGAGGCCTAGACTACTTATCCAGACAATGATAGTTCAATTCCACCATGGTAGTTTAAGAATTTGCATTCAGTTTATAAAAAGAAAACTCAGGAAAAAGCTGGTATCAGTAAAAAAAAAACCATGAAGCTGTCAGTTGTTGTAAAAACAAAAGCATTTCACTAACATCTTTTAGGGGAGGAAACTTTTTTTGAATTCTTTCATGGGATGTGGGCGTCGCTGGAAAGGCAAGCATTTGTTGTCCATCCCTAATTGCCCTTGTGAAGGTGGTGGTGAGCTGACTTCTTGAACTGCTGCAGTCCATCTGGTGCGGGGACTGTGGTGGATCAAGAAGGTGGCTCACGAGCACCTTTTCAAAGGCAGTTGGAGAGGGCAATAAATGCTAGCCTTGCCAGTGACACCCACATCCCATGAACAAATAAAAGCCCCATACAAATCACTGGTTAGATCTCAACTGGAGTAGTGTGCACAATTCTGGAAACCACATTTTAGGAAGGATGTGAAGGCATTTTGAGAGGGTACAGAGGAGGTTCGCCAAGATGTACTGGAGACGACGAACTATAATTATGTGGTGTGTGATGGAAGCCCCACCTGCCAAGAATGAGGCATATTAATTTCATCATATGGAACGTAAATTTTAAACTCTTACTGGACTAAAAACATGGCTGCACCTGTATTCTAAGACACCGTTCCCCACAGAAGTCAACCTGATTCAATTAACCAAATGGATTTTGATCAAAAGATATTGAGGGTGTGAAAGCTAGTATTTCAGAACCCTACTGAGGATGTCTACTGAGATTGAAAGAATCCACAAACAATCCAGGTGGGGAGCTAGTCACATGACTGGCTGCTGGCCCAGGTTTGGTTTGAATTATGTTCACAGAACAGTTTGAAGTTAGACTGCAATTTGAAGACAAAAGAGAAGGAAGATCTCTCCCTGTCTCTCTCTCCCACTCACGCAATGACAGGGACTCACAGAAGAAACTGAGCCAAGACAAATCCATCGAAACAAGTTTGAAAGAGTGCACTGGGCCCCAACGAGACGGCAAGATCGAACTGCAATCCAAGACTTTACATTAAACTGAAAAGACAGTAAATGAACTCCAGCTATTGCTTCAAGCCTTTCCCATTGATTCTTTCTCCTTTTCTGTCTCCTATCTGCGTGTGTGTTTATTGCATACGCATGCTAGCTTGGTAGCGTTGTGTATTTTTAGTAGTTTTAATGGAATTAGAGTTTTAAGGTTAATAAACTTAAACCTTTCTTGTTTAAATCTAAGAAAACCTGTTTGGGTTGATTTCTTTGCCATTACAATGGGAGAGCAGTGAACAAGGATTCACTGAGGGGAAGCTAAAGCACGGTGTTTTAAAAATTTAAACCCTGTTATGGTCAAACCAGGAAAAGGCTGAGAGGGAACCCCTAGACCCCTTTCTCACCTGGTCGTAACAGGAGAGATTAAGAAGCTGTGATTGTCTTCAGAGCAGAGATAGTTAAATAAAGACTTAATAAAGAAATTCAAATTTGAGTGGTTTTGATGAAGGCACGTAGGAACAGGAGTAGGCAATTTAGCTGCTTGAGCCTGTTCCACCATTCAATGAGACCATGGCTAATCTGTGACCTAACTGCATGTTCCTGCCTTTGCCCATATCCCTTAGATTTGTTGTTAGCCAAAGATTTTATCACTCAGGTTTAAAATTAACAATAGATCTAGCATCAATTGCAATTTGCAGAACAGAGTTCCAAACTTCTACCACCCTTTGCATGAATAAGTTCCACTCCTGAAAAGTCTGGCTCTAATTTTTAGGCTATGCACCCTAAACCTAGGTTTCCCAACTCGTGGAAATAGCTTCTCTTAATCTACCCTATCTGTTCCCTTGAATATCTTGAAAACTTCAATCAAATCACCCTTAACCTAAATTCCAGTGAATACAACCCAAGTTGGTATAATCTCTGCTTATAGCGTAACCCTTGGAGTCCAGATACCATTCTGATTAAATCTACGCTGTGTTTAGTTTAGAGATACATCACTGAAACAGGCCCTTCGGCCCACCGAGTCTGTGCCGACCATCAACCACCCATTTATACTAATCCTACACTAATCCCATATTTCTACCACATCCCCACCTGTCCCTATATTTCCCTACCACCTACCTATACTAGGTAGCTATACTATATAAGGCCAGTATACACAGTACTCCAGGTGTGATCTAACCAGAGCTTTGTATAGCTGAAGCATAACCTCGACCCTTTTGTATTACATTCCTCCAGCTATAAAAGCTAGCATTCCATTAGTCTTTTGGATTATTAGATTATTTGGATGATTATTCTCCCTATGATGCCAGAGTTGGGGCCGACCATGACTCTTGGCCCTCCTGCCTTGGGCGCTATGGCATTGGAAGGATGAATGAGAATGGACAGAGACTCCTTCAGTTGTGTACCTATCATAACCTCTGCATCACCAACTCATTCTTCATACTAAACCTTGTCACCAGGTTTCTTGGAGGCACCCAAGATCACGTCGTTGGCACCAGCTGGAACTCATTGTCACAAGGCGAGCCTCTTTAAACAGCGTTCAAATCACACGCAGCTTCCACAGTGCGGACTGCGACACCGACCACTCCCTGGTGTGCAGCAAGGTTAGACTCAAACCAAAGAAGCTGCATCACTCCAAGCTGAAGGGCCGCCTGCGCATCAACACCAGCAGAATTTCTCATCCACAGCTGTTACATAAGTTTCTAAATTCACTTGAAAAAGCCCTTCAAAACACTCCTACAGGGGATGCAGAGACCAAGTGGGCCCACATCAGGGACGCCATCTATGACTCAGCAATGACCACCTATGGCAAACGTGTGAAGCGGAATGCAGACTGGTTTCAATCTCACATTGAACAGCTGGAACCTGTCATTGCCACTCAGCACATTGCACTGCTGAACTACAAGAAAGCCCCCAGCGAGTTAACATCTGTAGCACTTAAAGCAGCCAGAAGCGCTGCACAAAGAACAGCCAGGCGCTGCGCAAATGACTACTGGCAAAACCTATGCAGTCATATTCAGCTGGCCTCCGACACCGGAAACATCAGAGGAATGCATGATGGCATTAAGAAGATCACCCCCCTCAAATCTAAATCAGGGGACACAATCACTGACCAACGCAAGCAAATGGACCGCTGGGTGGAGCACTACGTAGAACTGTACTCCAGGGAAAATGTCACTGATACCGCCCTCAATGCAGCCCAGTCTCTGCCAGTCATGGATGAACTGGGCGTACAGCCAACAAAATCGGAACTCAGTAATGCCATTGATTCTCTAGCCATCGGAAAAGCCCCTGGGAAGGACTGCATTACCCCTAAAATAATCAAGAGTGCCAAGTCTGCTATACTTTCAGCACTCTACGAACTGCTTTGCCTGTGCTGGGACAAGGGAGCAGTACCACAGGACATGCGCAATGCCAATATCGTCACCCTCTATAAGAACAAGGGTGACTGCAACAACTACCGTGAAATCTCCCTGCTCAGCATAGTGGGGAAAGTCTTCGCTCGAGTCACTTTAAACAGGTTCCAGAAGCTGGCTGAGCGTGTCTACTCTGAGACACAGTGTGACTTTCGAGCAGAGAGATCCACCATTGACCTGCTGTTCTCTCTTCGCCAGCTACAGGAGAAATGCCGCAAACAACAGATGCCCCCCTACATTGCTTTCATTGATCTCACCAAAGCCTTTGACCCATCAGCAGACGTGGTCTCTTCAGAATACTAGAATGTCCACCAAAGCTGCTAAGTATCATCACCTCATTCCATGACAATATGAAAGGCACAATTCAGCATAGCGGTGCCTCATCAGACCCCTTTCCTATCCTGAGTGGCGTGAAACAGGGCACCTACACTGTTTGGGATCTTCTTCGCCCTGCTGCTCACTTGCGTTTAAGTCTTAAGAAGGAATTTTCCTCCACACAAGATCAGGTGGCAGGTTGTTCAACCTTGCCCATTTAAGAGCGAAGACCAAAGTACAGAAAGTCCTCATCAGGGAACTCCTCTTTGCTGACGATGCTGCATTAACATCTCACACTGAAGAGTGTCTGCAGAGACTCATTGACAGGATTGCGGCTGCCTGCAGCGAATTTGGTCTAACCATCAGCCTCAAGAAAACCAACATCATGGGACAGGACATCTGAAGTGCTCCATCCATCAATATCGGCGACCATGCTCTGGAAGTGGTTCAAGAGTTCACCTGCCTAGGCTCAACTATCACTAGTAACCTGTCTCTCTATGCAGAAATCAACAAGCGGATGGGAAAGGCTTCCACTGTTATGTCCAGACTGGCCAAGAGAGTGTGGGAAAATGGTGCACTGACACGGAACACAAAAGTCCAAGTGTATGAAGCCTGTGTCCTCAGTATCTTGCTCTACGGCAGCGAGGCCTGGACAACGTATGTCAGCCAAGCGCGACGTCTCAATTCATTCCATCTTCGCTGCCTCTGGAGAAACCTTGGCATCAGGTGGCAGGACCGTATCTCCAACACAGAAGTCCTCGAGGCGGCCAACATCCCCAGCATATACACCCTACTAAGCCAGCGGCGCCTGAGATGGCTTGGCCATGTGAACCGCATGGAAGATGGCAGGATCCCCAAGGACACATTGTACAGCGAGCTCGTCATTGGTATCAGACCCACCGGCTGTCCATGTCTCTGCTTTAAAGACGTCTGCAAACGTGACATGAAGTCCTGTGACATTGATCACAAGTCGTGGGAGTCAGTTGCCAGCGATCGCCAGAGCTGGTGGGCAACCATAAAGGCGGGGCTAAAGAGTGGTGAGTCGAAGAGACTTAGCAGTTGGCAGGAAAAAAGACAGAAGCGCAAGGAGAGAGCCAACTGTGTAACAGCCCCGAAAACCAGTCTTATCTGCAGCACCTGTGGAAGAGTCTGTCACTCTAGGATTGGCCTTTATAGCCACTCCAGGCGCTGCTTCACAAACCACTGACCACCTCCAGGCGCTTACCCATTGTCTATCGAGACAAGGAGGCCAAAGAAGAAGATTCTCCCTCTGAGAGCAAGTAGGAAGAAATTGTTTGCTCTGTCAATTGTATTGATAACCAGAAGTCAATTATTTAAAATAATTGACAGAAGAACGAGAGGGGAAGTGTTAAATTTTTTTGTCAGAGGGTTAAGATCTGGAACATACTAGAAGTTGTCATGCATGCCTCCCCGCAACCTATCAAGACTGAGGCACGTTGCAAACTGTTGCTGAAGTGAAGAAAGGACTTGTTTAAAAAATTACCAGGCCCTCGGCTGAAGAACATTTTTTGCATACTAACATCCAGTGCTTGGAAGGACAAAGGGGCTATTTCCTGGTCCAATTTAACCCACAGTGGACTTTGAGCACTAGGTATTGTGTGTTAGAAGAGACATTCCAGGGTCAGCTAAGACCAGAGAATCCACAAACTCATGTGGTCAGACCAGCTAGTCACATGACTAACCTGCTTGGCAACCTAGGTTTTTCTGTATTGTACAAACCGTTTGAACTGAGTGTTTGCCCCTGGACTGAAAAGACCGCTTCTGGCTGGCTCACCACAGCCTCTCCTGTCTGCTCCATCTCTTTCTCACTGAATTCTAAATCTACTGAAGATACATGAACCCCCAAGAGAGAAAAATCTCCTACAGCGAACAAGGTTTGAGAAGAATATTGGGGCCCCGATGAAAAGCAAGATCTACCAACAGTCAAGGACTCTACAGTGAGCTCGAAGATCTTTAACAAAAACCCTCTTCAGAGATTGCCTCAAACTTTTCCACTTTATTTCTTCTACTCTGTTCTGTCTCTATCTACATGTGTGCGTCGCATATGCCAGCTAGTGTGGGCGCGTTGTGTATCCGTAGGCGGTGACCGAATTAGACTTTAATAAATTTCAACCTCCTTTAAACTAAGAAAATCTGTTTGTGCTGGTTTCTTTGCCTTATAATTGGAAGTTAGTGAACAAGGATTCACCAAGGGGGAGCTAAATACACGGTGTGTTTAAAATTAAACCCTTTTACGGTAAGACCAGGTGAAAGTTGAGAGGGAACCCTAGACCCCGTTCTCATTGGGTCGTAACAAAGTGATGGTGGAAGCAGATTCCATAAGAACTTTCAAAAGGCAGCTGAAAGGGAAGAAAAGACTGGCAGTTACATAGCGCTAGTCACAACCTAATGACATCACAAAGTGCTTTCCAGCTAATGAAGTACTTTCGCAGCGTAATCATTATGTAGAAAACAGGCAGCATATGGCACACTGACCAATAGCAATATGCTAATGACAAGATAATGTGTTTTTTTTTAAGTGATCTGTATTGAGGGGTAAAGATTGACCAGGACACTGGGGATAACTTCCCTGCTTCTCTGCAAAATAGTGAAATGGGATCTTTTATGTCCATCTGAGAGCAGTTTGGCCCTCTGATTAGCATTTCAGTCAAATGCCAGCACTCTGTACTGCACTGGAATATCAACATAGATTTTTGTGCTCCAATTTCTGGAGCGAGATTTGAACTCTCAGCCTTCTGACTCAGACCAACTGAGTCACAGCTAACACTACTTGAAGACTAATCCTTTTTGTTCCTTGATTCAAGACACCTTCTAACCATTATTTCACTACCACTAAATGCTCGCTCTTACAGCGGTGAAGATGCAACTTCAATGCTATTGGATCCTAGGATTGATTGTCAGCAGTTCTATTCACAGTTCTTGATGCAAAATTATTTTAAATAGTTGCAGCTATATCTCTTGCATGGTTGATCTTGAGTTGCTCTTTTTGTAACTGTATACAATTGTCTCAAATGGTAGCTTTTATTCTAACATATTGAGTAAATTTGTATTTGCAAACTCCAGAATTGTCTCCATTAGTTCTTAGCATGAACCCAAGTGACATTGACCCAGACATATTTTCATGACAAAGTTTGATCTTCAAGCAATGTGGCCAGCTCAAAGTCTAATTCTGCTATAGGTTAATGAGTCTGGGTAGGCACAATTATAGCAAGTTATGCAAATAAGTAGAAAAGCTATTCCCATGATTAGATAATGAAATCCTGTGTGTAGTCATAAGTCTTTTTGTAATATTGTATTTCATCTATAGATGTCTGTTTTCGCTGCAGAATTCAATATCAAAGACTCCTCCAGAAAGTTTGAACAGTCATACAAGACGGGTTTCCTCAAAATCCAATTCTTCATCAGTCACCAGAGGAATCAAATTAACTGCACACAACCATAGCCATACAGAAGATATACAAAGGTACATGGAGTTATAGAGGGATTCCCTAAAGCAGCTGCATGTGGGCCATCTTATTCATTCCTATACTTTCTACATAAAGCAAGAGTTTGCTTGGATTGTGAATGAGGAAAATTATGATAGGTACTGTTCCTTTTAAGGTGGCATGGCACCATGGTGAAAGATGCCATTCCAGTGTGGGGAGTGAAGAAGAATGCGGTAGTGATAGGAGATAGTATAGTCAGGGGAATAGATACTGTTCAGGAGCTCCAGCTGTGTTGCCTGCCCGGTGCCAGGGTTAAGGACATCTCCTCGCAGCTGGAGAGGAACCTGGAAGGGGAGGATCCAGTTGTCGTGGTCCATGTGGGAACGAATGACGTAAGTAGAACCAGAGATGATCTGCTCGGAGAATTTGAAGAGTTGGGGTCCAAACTAAAACGCAGAACATCAAAGGTAATCATCTCCGGATTGTTACCTGAGCCACGCGCAAATTGGCACAGGGTCAAGCAGTTTAGAGAGCTAAATGCGTGGCTCAAAGATTGGTGTGGGAAGAAGGCGTTTTGATTCTTGTGGCACTGGCATAGTACTCGGAAGAAAGAGCTATTCCATTGGGATGGGCTTCACTTGAACCAGGCTGGAATTGACCAGTGTCCTGGTCAATTGCATAACTAGCGCCTTGGACAGAGCTTTAAATTAACAGGGAAGGGGAAGGATTTGGGTAAAGGGAAACTTAGAAATCCAAAGAGAGGTCAGGCCAATGGAGCAGGATAGTGATGTGGGTAACTCCCAACAGGAAGGGACAGAATTTAACAAAAATTGTACACTGGCAAATAAGGTCATTGCAGGGAATAGAGGTAAAAAAAACAATTACATTAAAGTTGCTTTATCTGAATGCACGAGGCATCTCTAATAAGAGAGATGAACTAATGGCACGAATACAAGTAAAAGATCTAGATCTAATTACCATTACCGAGACAATGGTTACAAGGAGATCAAGATTGGCAAATAAATATTCCATGGTACACAATATTTCGGACAGACAGAATGGCAAAGGAGGAGAGGTAGCCCTGATAGTAAGGGATGGCATAAGGACATTAATAAGAAGGGATCTGGCCTCAGAAGGTCATGAAGTAGAATCAGTTTTGGTGGAATTTAATAGCAGGAGTCAGAAAACACTGGGAGTAGTTTACTGGCCCCCTTACAGTAGTTATGTTATTGGACAGAACATTAAATGGGAAATTATTGGAGCATGTAAAAAAGGTAATGTATTAATTGTGGGGGACTTTAATCTGCATATAGACTGGGACTATCAAATTGGCAACAGTGGTCTAGAAGATGAATTTGTAGAATGCTTTCGTGACAATTTCTTGAAGCAATACATTGTAGAACCAACTAGGGATAAAGCTATCTTAGATCTTGTATTGTGTAATGAAGTAGGGTTAATAAGCAATGTCATAGTAAAAGATCCACTGGGAAATAGTGATCATAATACCATTGAATTTCAAATTAAGTTTGAAAGTGGGACTTTCAATCACAAACAAGAATCTTAAACTTAAGCCAATTACAAAGGTATATGAGGGGAGAACTGGCTACAGTTAATTGGGTAAATAGATGGGAAGGTATGGCGGTAAATGAACAGTGGGAAACATTTAAAGAAACAATTCAAAGGGTTCAACAAAAGTACGTTCCATTCAAAAACAAAAACTCGTCAAAGACCCATCCGTGGCTCGCTCAGGAAGTTGAGAGTATTAGACTAAAGGCAGAGGCTTACAATGTTGCAAAAAATAGTAGCAAGTCTTAGGATTGGGAGTGTTTTAGAAACCAGCAAAGGGCCACCATAAAGTTTATAAAAGGGAAAAAATAGAATGAGAGTAAACTAGCCAGCAGTATAAAAACAGATTGTAAGAGGTTTTATAAGTATATGAAAAGGAAGAGAATAGCTAAAGTAGACGCTGGTCCCTTTGAGGTAGAGACAGGAGAAATCATTATGGGAATGAGGAAATGGTATAGGCATTGAACAAATATTTTGTGTCTGTCTTTACAGTAGAAGACACAAGTTCCATACCAGAAATAGGCAGGAACCTAGGGGCTAACAAGAGTGAGGAAATTAAGGATATCGATATCAGCCGAGAAAAAGTATTGGAGAAATTTGAAGGACTTAAATCTGACAAGTCCCCAGGACCAGATGGCCTACATCCTAGTGTTCTAAAAGATAGTTGCAGAGATAGTGGATGCTCTGGCCATGATTTTCCAGAATTCCTTAGATTCAGGAATGGTCCCATCAAATTGGAAGTTGGCAAATGTTACGCTGCTTTTCAAGAAAGGAGGTAGAGAGAAAACAGGGTACTATAGACCAGTTAGTCTAACATCAGTCATTGGGAAGATGCTGGAAACTATTATTCAGGAAGTCTTAACATTGCATTTGGAAAAGCATAGCATGATAACGAGTCAGCATGGTTTTACTAAAGGGAGTTCCTGTTTGACAAATTTATTAGAGTTTTTTGAGGATGTAACTAGTAGGTTAGATAAAGGGGAACCAGTAGATGTAGTATCCCTTGATTGTCAAAAGGTATTTGATAAGGCATCACATAAAAGATTAATAGGCAAGATAAGGGATCATGGTGTTCGGGGTAATATATTAGTGTGGATAGAGGATTGGTTAACAGACAGGAAGCAGAGAGTGGGCATAAATGGGGCACTTTCAAGTTGGCGGGCAGTGAATACTGCAGTGCTGCAAGGATCAGTGCTGGGGCCTCAGCTATTTACACTCTATTATTGACTTGGATGAAAGGACAGAGAGTAATGTATCTAATGTTGCTGCTGATACAAAGCTTGGTGAAAAGGTAAGCTGCGGGGAGGATGTAGAAAGGCTGCAAAGAGATGTAGATAGGTTAAGTGAGCAGACAACAAGATGGCAAATGGAGTATAATGTAGGAAGTGTGAAGTTCACTTTGGTCTTAAAAAGCAGAATATTTATTAAAAGGTGTGAAACTGCTAAGTGTTGATGTTCAAAGAGACTTGGGGATACTCGTACAAGGAACACACAAAGTTAACATGCAGGTGCAGCAGGCTATTGGGAAGACAAATGGCGTGTTGGCCTTCTATTGCAAGGGGATTGGAGTACAGGAATAAAAAAGTCTTAATAGAATTGTACAGGGCTTTGGTGAGACCGCACCTGGAATACTGTGTGCAGTTTTGGTCTCCACATTTAAGAAAGGATATACTTGCACTGGGAGCAGTGCAGCAAAAGATTTACTAAATTGGTCCCTGGGATGAGGGGGTTGTCCTCTGATGAGAGGCTGAGTAAATTGGGCCTATATTCTCTGGAGTTTAGAAGAATGAGAGATGATCTAATTGAGACATACAAGATTCTGAAAGGGCTTGATAGGGTAGAAGCTGAGATAGTGTTCCCATTGGTCAGGGAATCTGGAACACGGGGACACAGTCTCGGGTCAATCATTCAGGACTGAGATAAGGAGAAATTACTACACTCAGAGGTTTGTGAATCTTTGGAGTTCTGTCCCCCAGAGGGTTGAGGATGCTCCATCATTGAGTACATTAAAGACTGGGATAGATGATCTTTTGGTCTGGCAGGGAATTGATGGTTATGGGGAGCGGGCAGGAAAGTGGAATTGAAGCCTGAGATCAGCCATAATCGTATTGAATGACAGAGCAGGCTCGATGGGCTATATGGTCTACTTCTGCTATTTCTTGTGTAGCTACCCATCCGATAAGTGTTTTCTCCTATTTTCCTTTTGCTCAAATGAGTGTGATGGGTAGTTTGTTTCCTTCTTTATCATGATGTTCAAACCTGTTGGGGCTCTGTGAAATGTTCGGGTCATGGCTTATCCTTTTGCAACATAGACTTTGCTCAGAAGCCAAGTCAGATTAACATAGTGTGACCGGGCAAGGCCTAGCATGTGGGAAGCCATCATATACCACAGGTCTAAGTTAGGAATAAGATGGATAGTTGAATATCAACAGAGAAGACCATTACTTGTTTGGACTGCATTTTGCTTGACAATAGTAGTTGACCAAAGAAGACAGCACTATCTGGTACAGAAATCTGTTTGTGTCTGTAGCTAGTAAATTGGAACTAAAATGAACACACTGCATTTATAGAAGTGCTTTTTAATATAGAAAATAGTATCAAGGCACTTCATAGGAGTGTGATTGGATAAAATTCTATGCCAAGGCAGGGAAGGAAATAGTGTTATCTTGGACTTGGCAATGGCAGTTAAGGAGTGCCTTAAAGGAGGAGAAGGGGGCAGAGAGGTTTAGGAAGGGTATTCTGGAGCTTATGGTCTGGAAGGCTGAAGTCATGGCTGCCAACAAACGGTGTGTTGAAAGGAGTGGGAGTTGCACAAAAGGTCAGAGTTGGATGAAGGCAAATATGTAGGGCTGGAGAAGGTTAGATAGGGAGGATCAAGGCTGTGGAGGTATTTAAATGTGAGGATGAAAATTTTTCAATTGGCGGGGAGGGGGCACGCACAGTTGGGATCCATTGTAGGTCAGCGAGCAGAGAGGTGATGTGACCAGGAGATAGGAAACAAGTAGTAGTGTTTTGGAGGATAGATGACTGGCCAGGACAGCCTTGGAATAGTCAAGTCTAGAGGTGATAGAATGAGTGTTGATTTCAGCAGCAACTGTACTGAAGTGAGCAATGCTTTGGAGGTGGAAGTAGACCATCTTTATGATTGGGAGAATATAGATTTGGAAGCTTTGGGTCAAAAAGGTTGTGAGCAGTCATTTTCAACCAGAGACTGGCCAGGCAGGGGAGTGGAATTAGTAGCGAGGGTATGAGGTTTGTGATATTGACTCAGTGATGTTGGTCTTGACAGTGTTTAACTGGGAACTGGATGTTGGTCGAGGTAAGACAGTGGAGGGCTCAAGAGAGAGAAAAAGTGTTGGGGAGGTAGAGCTGGATGCCATCAGTGTACATGTGGAACCTGCCCCCATGTCTATGGATGATGTTGCCAAGGGGAAGCATGTAAGTGTGGAAAAGGAGGAGGCAGCAAGGGTAGATCTTTGATAGATTCCTAATGTAACTTTTTAAAATTGTTCTTGGGATGTGAGCGTCACTGGCAAGACCAGCATTTATTGCCCATCCTTAATTGCCTTTGCGAAGGTGGTGATGAGATGCTTTCTTGACCCATTGCAGTCCATGTGTTGTAGATACACCCACAGTGCTGTTAGGGAGGAAATTCCAGGATTTTGACCCAGGGACAGTGAAGGAATGGCGATGTGGTTACGAATTGGGATGGTGTGTGACTTGGAAGGAAACTTGCAGGTGGTGGTGGTGGTCCCATGCTTCTCTTGCCCTTGTCCTTCTAGGTCATAGTCATAGAGTCATAGAGTTAAACAGCACAGAAACAGGTCCTTTGGCCCATCGTGTCCTTGCTGGCCATCAAGCACCTATCTATTCTAATTCCATTTTCCAGCACTTGGCCCATAGCCTTGTATGCTATGGCGTTTCAAGTGCTCACCTAAATACTTCTTAAATGTTGTGAGGGTTCCTGTCTCTACAACCTCTTCAGGCAGTGTGTTCCAGATTCCAACCATCCTCTGTGAAATTTTTTCTCAAATTCCCTCGAAACCTCCTGCCCCTTTCCCTTTTAAATCTATGTCCCTTGGTTATTGACACCTCCACTGGGAAAAAAGTTTCTTCCTATCTATGCCCCTCATAATTTTGTATACCTCTATCAGGTCCCCCCCTCAGCCTTTTCTGCTCTAAGGAAAATAACCCGGGCCTATCCATAGCTGAAATGCTCCAGCCCAGGCAATATCCTGATGAATCTCCTCTGCACCCCCTCCAGTGCAATCACATCCTTCCTATAGTGTGGTGCCCAGAACTGTACACAATACTCCAGCTGTGGCCTAGCTAGCTTTTTATACAGCTCCATCATAACCTCTCTGCTCTTATATTCTATGCCTCGGCTAATAAAGGCAAGTATCCCATATGCCTTCCTAACCACCTTATCTACCTGTGCTGTTGCCTTCAGTGATCTATGGACAAGTACACCAAGGTCCCTCTGACCTCCTGTACTTCCTAGGGTCCTACCATCCATTGTATATTCCCTTGCCTTGTAAGTCCTCCCAAAATGCATCACCTCGCACTTCTCAGGATTAACTTCTATTTGCCATTGCTCTGCCCATCTTACCAGCCCATCTATATCGTCCTGTAATCTAAGGCTTTCCTCCTCACTATTTACGACACCACCGATTTCCATGTCATCTGCAAACTTACAGATCATACCTCCTATATTCACGTCTAAATTGTTAATGTACACTACAAACAGCAAGGGTCCCAGTACCTATCCCTGTGATACACCACTGGTCACATGCTTCCAATCGCAAAAACAACCCTCGACCATCACCCTCTGCCTTCTGCCACTAAGTCAATTTTGGATCCAAATTACCCTGGATCCCATGGGCTCTACCTTCTTGACCAATCTCCCATGTGGGACCTTATCAAAAGTTTAGGGCGGCGCAGTGGTTAGCACCGCAGCCTCACAGCTCCAGCAACCCGGGTTCAAATCTGGGTACTGCCTGTGTGGAGTTTGCAAGTTCTCCCTGTGTCTGCGTGGGTTTCCTCCGGGTGCTCCAGTTTCCTCCCACTGCCAAAAGACTTGTAGGTTGATAGGTGAATTGGCCATTATAAATTGCCACTAGTATAGGTAGGTGGTAGGGGAGTATAGGGACAGGTGTGGATGTGGTAGGAATATGGGATTAGTGCAGGATTAGTATAAATGGGTGGTTAATGGTCGGCACAGACTCGGTGGGCCGAAGGGCCTGTTTCAGTGCTGTATTTCTAAATCTAAAAAATCTAAAAAGTCTTACTGAAGTCCATGTAGACTGCATCAACTGCTTTACCCTCATAACATGATAGAATTTTTTATTAAGATGGAGTGAGAGAGTTGGTTCCGAGACTAGGGTCCTGAATCTAAATAAAGGAAACTATGAAGGTATGAGGCGCAAGTTGGCTATGATAGATTGGGGAACGTTACTTAAAGGGTTGACAGTGGATAGGCAATGGCTAGCATTTAAAGAGTGCATAGATGAATTACAACAATTGTTCATTCCTGTCTGGTGCAAAAATAAAACAGGAAGGGTGGCTCAACCGTGGCTTCCAAAGGAAATTAGGGATAGTAATCGATCCAAGGAGGAGAAATATAAAATGGCCAGAACAAGCAGCAAACCTGAGGATTGGGAGCGTTTAGAATTCAGCAAAGGAGAACAAAGGGGTTGATTAAGAAGGGGAAAATAGAGTATGAGAGTAAGCTTACAGAGAACATAAAAACTGACTGTCAATTACTTTGCAATGACCATCTCCAACAAGAGAGAATCTACCCATCTCCCCTTGACATTCAATGGCATTACCATCGCTGAATCCCCCACTATCAACATCCTAGGGGCTACCATTGACCAGAAACTGAACTGGAGTAGCCATATAAATACCATGGCTACAAGAGCAGGTCAGAGGCTAGGAATCTTGCGGTGAGTAACTCACCTCCTGACTCCCCAAAGCCTGTCCACCATCTACAAGGCACAAGTCAGGAGTGTGATGGAATACTCTCCACTTGCCTGAATGGGTGCAGCTCCAACAACACTCAAGAAGCTTGACACCATCCAGAACAAAGCAGTCTGCTTGATTGGCACACCTTGTACAAACATTCACTCCCTCCACCAGCGCACAGCGGCAGCAGTATGTACCATCTACAAGATGCACTGCAGCAACGCACCAAGGCTCCTTAGACAGCACCTTCCAAACCAGTGACCTCTACCACCTCGAAGGACAAGAGCAGCAGATGCATAGGAGCATCACCACCTGCAAGTTCCCGCCCAAGTCACACCATCCTGACTTGGGACTATATTGCTGTTCCTTCACTGTCGCTGGGTCAAAAGCCTGGAACTCCTTCCCTAACAGCACTGTGGGTGTACCTACCTCACATGGACTGTAGCGGTTCAAGAAGGCAGCTCACCACCACCTACTCAAGGGCAATTAGGGATGGGCAATAAATGCTGGCATAGCCAGTGACGCCCACATCCCATGAATGTATTAAAAAAAAAGCTTCTATAGATATGTTAGAAGTTAGAACATTACAGCGCAGTACAGGCCCTTCGGCCCTCGATGTTGCGCTGACCTGTGAAACCATCTGACCTACACTATTCCATTTTCATCCATATGTCTATCCAATGACCACTTAAATGCCCTTAAAGTTGGCGAGTCTACTACTGCTGCAGGCAGGGCGTTCCACGCCCCTGCTACTCTCTGAGTAAAGAAACTACCTCTGACATCTGTCCTATATCTATCACCTCTCAACTTAAAGCTATGTCCCCTCGTGTTTGCCATCACCATCCGAGGAAAAAGACTCTCACTATCCACCCTATCTAACCCTCTGATTATCTTATATGTCTCTATTAAGTCACCTCTCCTCCTCCTTCTCTCCAACAAAAACAACCTCAAGTCCCTCAGCCTTTCCTCGTAAGACCTTCCCTCCAGACCAGGCAACATCCTAGTAAATCTCCTCTGCACCCTTTCCAAAGCTTCCACATCCTTCCTATAATGCGGTGACCAGAACTGCACGCAATACTCCAGGTGCGGTCTCATCAGAGTTTTGTACAGCTGCAGCATGACCTCGTGGCTTCGAAACTCGATCCCCCTACTAATAAAAGCTAACACACCATGTGCCTTCTTAACAGCCCTATTAACCTGGGTAGCAACCTTCAGGGATTTATGTACCTGGACACCAAGATCTCTCTGTTCATCTACACTACCAAGAATCTTCCCATTAGCCCAGTACTCTGCATTCCTGTTACTCCTTCCAAAGTGAATCACCTCACACTTTTCCGCATCAAACTCCATTTGCCATCTCTCAGCCCAGCTCTGCAGCCTATCTATGTCCCTCTGTACCCTACAACATCCTTTGGCACGATCCACAACTCCACCGACCTTCGTGTCATCCGCAAATTTACTAACTCACCCTTCTACACCCTCATCTAGGTCATTTATAAAAATGACAAACAGCAGTGACCCCAAAACAGATCCTTGCGGTACACCACTAGTAACTAAACTCCAGGATGAACATTTGCCATCAACCACCACCCTCTGTCTTCTTTCAGCTAGCCAATTTCTGATCCAAAGCTCTAAATCACCTTTAACCCCATACTTCTGTATTTTCTGCAATAGCCTACCGTGGGGAACCTTATCAAACGCCTTACTGAAATCCATATACACCACATCCACTGCTTTACCCTCATCCACCTGTTTGGTCACCTTCTCGAAAAACTCAATAAGGTTTGTGAGGCACGACCTACCCTTCACAAAACCGTGCTGACTATCGCTAATGAACTTATTCTTTTCCAGATGATTATAAATCCTGTCTCTTATAACCTTTTCCAACATTTTACCCACAACCGAAGTAAGGCTCACAGGTCTATAATTACCAGGGCTGTCTCTACTCCCCTTCTTGAACAAGGGGACAACATTTGCTATCCTCCAGTCTTCCGGCACTATTCCTGTCGACAATGACGACATAAAGATCAAGGACAAAGGCTCTGCAATCTCATCCCTAGCTTCCCAGAGAATCCTAGGATAAATCCCATCTGGCCCAGGGGACTTATCTATTTTCACACTTTCCAAAATTGCTAACACCTCCTCCTTGTGAACCTCAGTCCCATCTAGCCTAGTAGCCTGAATCTCAGTATTCTCCTCGACAACATTTTCTTTCTCTATTGTAAATACTGACGCAAAATATTCATTTAACGCTTCCCCTATCTCCTCTGATTCCACACACAACTTCCCACTACTATCCTTGATTGGCCCTAATCTAACTCTAGTCATCCTTTTATTCCTGATATACCTATAGAAAGCCTTAGGGTTTTCCTTGATCCTATCCGCCAATGACTTCTCGTGTCCTCTCCTTGCTCTTCTTAGCCCTCCCTTTAGATCCTTCCTGGCTAGCTTGTAACTCTCAAGCGCCCTAACTGAGCCTTCACGTCTCATCCTAACATAAGCCGCCTTCTTCCTCTTGACAAGCGCTTCAACTTCTTTAGTAAACCACGGCTCCCTCGCTCGACAACTTCCTCCCTGCCTCACAGGTGCATACTTATCAAGGACACGCAGTAGCTGCTCCTTGAATAAGCTCCACATTTCGATTGTTCCCATCCCCTGCAGTTTCCTTCCCCATCCTACGCATCCTAAATCTTGCCTAATCGCATCATAATTTCCTTTCCCCCAGCTATAATTCTTGCCCTGCGGTATATACCTGTCCCTGCCCATCGCTAAGGTAAACCTAACCGAATTGTGATCACTATCACCAAAGTGCTCACCTACATCTAAATCTAACACCTGGCCGGGTTCATTACCCAGTACCAAATCCAATGTGGCATCGCCCCTGGTTGGCCTGTCTACATACTGTGTCAGAAAACCCTCCTGCACACACTGGACAAAAACTGACCCATCTAAAGTACTCGAACTATAGTATTTCCAGTCAATATTTGGAAAGTTAAAGTCCCCCATAACAACTACCCTGTTACTCTCGCCCCTGTCGAGAATCATCTTCGCTATCCTTTCCTCTACATCTCATATCTCTACATATGTGAAGAGAAAAAGATTGGTGAAGACAAATGTGGGTCCCTTACAGTCAGAAACAGGGGAATTTATAATGGGGAACAAAGAAATGGCAGACAAATTAAATACATACTTTGGTTCTGTCTTCACAAATGACACAAATTACCTCCCAGAAATGTTGGGGAACATAGGGTCTAGTGAGATTGGGGAACGATATGAAATCAGTATTAGTAGGGAAATAGTGTTGGGGAAATTGATGTGATTGAAGGCCGATAAATCCCCCGGATCTGATGATCTACGTCCCAGAGTACTTGAGGAAGTGGCCCTAGAAATAGTAGATGCATTGCTGGTCATTTTTCAAAATTATATAGACTCTGGAATGGTTCCAACAGATTGGAGGGTAGCTAATGTAACCCCACTATTCAAAAAAGGAGGTAGAGAGAAAATAGGGAATTATAGACTGGTTAGCCTGACATCAGTAGTGGGGAAAATGCTAGTCATGACCGGATCAGACAAAGTCAACATGGATTTATGAAAGGGAAATCCTGCTTGACAAATCTACCGGGATTTTTCGAGGATGTAAGTAGTAGACTAGATAAGGGAGAACCAATGGATGTGGTGTATTTGGACTTTCAGAAGGCTTTCAATAAGGTCCCACATAAGAGATTAGCGTGCAAAATTAAAGTGCATGGGATTCGGGGTAAAGTACTGACATGGATAGAGAATTGGTTGGCAGACAGGAAATAAAGAGTAGGAAGAAGCGGGTCTTTTTCCGAGTGGCAGGCAGTGACTAGTGGGGTCCCACAGCTCGGACCCCAGCTATTCACAATATAAATGATATAGATGAGGGAATTAAATGTAATGTATCCACGTTTGCCGATGACACAAAGCTGGGTGGGAGTGTGAGCTGTGAGGAGGACGCAGAGAAGCACCAGTGTGATTTGGACAGGTTGAGTGAGTGGCTAAATACATGGCAGAGGCAGTATAATGTGGATAAATGTGAGGTTATCTACTTTGGTGGCAAAAATAGAAAGGCAGATTATTATTTGAAAGGCGATAGATTGGGAAAGGGGGAGGTGCAGCGAGACCTGGTTGTCCTTGTGCACCAGTCACTGAAAGTAAGCATGCAGGTGCAGCAGGCAGTTAAGAAGACAAGTAGTATGTTGGCCTTTATAGTGAGAGGATTCGAGTACAGGAGCAGGGATGTCTTGCTGCAATTATACAAGGCCTTGGTGAGACCACATCTGGAGTATTGTGTGCAGTTTTGTTCTCCTTATGAGGAAGGATGTTCTTGTTATGGAGGGAATGTGGCGAAGGTTCACCAGACTGATTCATGAGATGGCAGGACTGATGTATGAAGAAAGATTGGGTCGATTAGGCTTGTATTCACTAGAGTTTAGAAGAATGAGAGGGGATGTCATAGAAACCTACAAAATTCTAACAGGACTGGACAGAGTAGATGCAGGAAGGATGTTCCCGATGGCGGGGGAGTCCCGGGCCAGGGGTCACTGTCTAAGGATAAGGGGTAAGCAATTTAGGACTGAGATGAGGAGGGATTTCTTCACCCAGAGAGTGGTGAACCTGTGGAATTCTCCAGCATAGAAAGCAGTTGAGGCCAAATCATTAAATATATTCAAGAAAGAGTTAGATATCGTTCTTGGGGCTAAAGGGATCAAGGGATACGGGGAGAAAGCGGGAACAGGGTACTGAGTTTGGATGATCAGCCATGATCGTATTGAATGGCGGTGCAGGCTCGAAGGGCCAAGTGGCCTGTTCCTGCTTTTTTTTTCTATGTTTCTATGTACACACTAGTTGCCACCTCGAAAAATTCAGTCAAACTTGTTAGACATGATCTCCCCTGACAAAGCCATGCTGACTATCCTTGATTAATCCCTGCCTCTCCCAAGTGAAGATTAATCCTGTCCCTCAGAATTCTTTCCAATATTTTCCCTACCACTGATGTTAGACTCACTGGCCTGTAATTACATGGTTTATCCCTACTACCCATCTTGAATAGTAGTACCACATTCACTGTCCTCCAGTCCTCTGGCACCTCTCCTTTAGCCAGAGAGGATTTGACAGTTTGTCTCCCAGTCCCTGCAATCTGCTCCCTTGCCTCACATAGCAGCCTGGGATACATCTCATCTGGGCCTGGGGATTTATCCACGTTTAAGCCCACTAAAACCGCTAACACCTCCTCCCTTTCAATGCTAATTTGTTCAAGTATATCACAATCCCCCTCCCTGATCTCTAGACCTACATCGTCGTCCTCTATAGTGAACACAAATGAAAAGTAATCATTCAAAATGGTGGTGGAGGTCATGGGTTTGGAAGATGCTGTCAAGTTGCTGCAGTGCATCATGTGGATAGCACACTGCTGCCACTGTGTACCAGTGGCGGAGGGAGTGAATGTTTAAGGTGGTGGATGGAGTACTGATGAAACGGGCTGCTTTGTCCTTGATGGTGTCAAGCTTCTTGAGTGTTGTTAGAGCTGCACTCGTCCAGACAAGTGGGGAGTATTCCATCACACTCTTGACTTGTGCCTTATAGGTGGTGGACAGGCTTTGGGGAGTCAGGGTGAGTTGCATGCTGCAGAATTCCTGACCTTTGACCTGCTGTTGTAGCCACAGTATTTATATGGCTAGTCCAGTAAAGTTTCTGGTCAATGGGAACACCCAGGATGTTGTTGGTGGGGCATTCAGTGATGGTAATGTCGTTGGATGTCAGGGGGCGATGGTTAGATTCTGTCTTGTTAGAGATGGTCAGTACCTGCCATTTGGTGTGGCGTGAATGTTTCTTGCTATTTATCAGTCCAAGCCTCGATGTTGTCCAGGTCTTGCTGCATGTGGACACAGACTGCTTCAGTATCTGAGTCATCGGGAATGGTGCTGAACATTGTGCAATCATCAGCAAACATCCCCACTTCTGACCTTATGGAGGGAAGGTCATTGACCTTAAAGCTTTAAATTGACCTTAAAGCAGCTACAGATGGTTGGGCCTAGGACACTGCTATGAAGAACTCCAGCTATAATGTCCTGGGGTTGAGATTGGCGTCACAAGCATCTTCCCTGGTGCTAGGTATGACTCCAACCAGTGGAGAGTTTTCCCCTGATCCCATTGATTTCAGTTTTGCCAGGGCTCCTTGATGTTACACTTGGTCAAAATGTTGCCTTGATGTGAAGGGCTGTCTGTCTCACTTCACGTTCAGGAATTAAGCTCTTGTGTCCATGTTTGGACTAACACTGTAATCAAGTCTGGAGCCGAGTGGCCGTGGCAGAACCCAAACTGAGCATTGGTGAGCAGCTCGTTCCTGAATAAGTGCTGCTCGATGGCACTGTCGATGACACTGCCATCACTTTGATGATTGAGAGTTGACTGATTAGGCAGTAATTGGCTGGATTGGACTTTTGTGGACAGGACACACCTGGGTAATTTTTCACTGATAGATGCCAGTGTGGGGTTTGGAAAAAGAAGCTATTGCTGGAGATGCTGTGGCCATATTAGATAAGAGTGGAACCATGTAAGGGTAGTCCCACTGAGTTGGACAACAGAGGAGAAGCATTGGAAGATGATGTTGACTGTCATAGGCTGCAGATGTTGAGAAGGACAAGCTAACAGTCACGGAGGATGTTACTTGGATGGGGTGTCATTGGCAAAGTCAGTATTTATTTTGTATCCCAGGTTGCTGTTGAGCAGATGATGGTGCACCTCACTCCTTTTGGTCACCTGCCCTAATATCTCCTTATGTGGCTTAGTGTATAATATTGTTTTCTCCTGTGAAGCGCCTTGCAATGTTTTACTATGTTAAAAGTGCTATATAAATACGAGTTGGGCATTTACCACTCTTTTTGTCCCATCATTGACGGTCATGCTGTCTCAACACTTCGTTCTGGAATCCTCCCAAACCCCTCTGCCCCATCCATCTCTTCCTTTAAGACCCTCCTTAAAAACAACCTCTTTCACTAAGCTTTTACTTGCCCCTTCTAACATCTCCTTTGGCTTGCCATTGATTTTTGTGTGATTATATATGTGTAATGCCTTGCTTGTTTATCTACATTAAAGGTGCTATATAAATGCAAGATCATATGATACAGTACAGGAGGTGGCCATTTAGCCCATCCTGCCTGTGCAGCTCATTGGTAGCACTATCCATTTAGTTCTACACCCCTGCTCTTTCCCCATAGCCCTGTAATGTATTTCCTTTTAATCATTTATCCTATTCCTTTTGAAAGATACTATTGAATCTGCTTCTGTCACCCTTTCAGGCAGTACATTCCAGATCATCATAACGGCTACATTTAAAAAGAAAAAAGGTTGCATATGTTGCTTCTGGTTCTTTTGTCAATCACCTTGAATCTGTGTTCTCTTGATGCTGACCCTTGTGTCACTGGAAACAGCTACTCCTTATTTATACTCAACCATTCATGACTTTGAACACCTATCAAATTTCCTCTTGACCTCCTCAGTTCTAAGGAGAACAACCCAAGCTTCTCCACTCACTCTCCAATTTTTGTGTCAGCTATGGCTCAGTTGGCAGCAATGAGGGAGTGCTGCACTGTCGAAAGTGTCATCTTTCAGATGAGACATTAAACCTGTCTGCCCTCTCAGGTGGATGTAAAAGATCCCATGACAGTATTTTGAAGAAGAGCAGGGGATTATCCTTGTGTCTTGGCCAATGTTTGTTCCTCAATCAACATCATAAAAATAGATAATCTGGTCATTATCACATTTCTGTTTGTGGGAGCTTGCTGTTGTCAAATTGGCTGTAACATTTCCTATATTACAACAGTGATTAGACTTCAAATAGTACTTAATTGGTGGTAAAGTGCTTTGGGACATCTGGTGTTTGCGAAAGGCATTATATAAATGCAAGTCTCTTTTTCTCTCTGCACATAACTGGTCCCCTATTCCTGGTACAAAAGCAATATACTGCAGATGCTGGGAATCTAAAATAAAAGCAGAAAATGCTGGAAATATTCAGGTCAGGCAGCATCTGTGGAGAGAGAAACAGAGTTAACGTTTCAGGTCAATGACCTTGAATATGATGAAAGGCCCCCGACCTGAAAAGTAAACTGTTTTTCTCTCTCCATAGATGCTGTCTGACCTGCGTATTTCCAGCTTTTTCTGTTTTTATCCCTTATCTCTGGTACATTCTAGGAAATCTTTTCTGGGCCCCCTCAAAGGCTTTGACATTCTTCCTAAATTATGGTGCCCAGAATTGAACGCAGTACTCCAGCTGAGACACAACCAGTGTTCTATAAAGATTCAACATCACTTCCTTGTTATACTAAGCATCCCATACTTTTTTTTTAAAGCAGTCTTTGAAACGTGTCCTGCCACTTTCAAAGATTTCTGTACCTGTATCTCTGGATCTCCCTGTTCTTGCACCCCCTTTAAAGGTGTTGTAATAAGATTCTTGTATAGAATGAAGTTGGTTATGTCTCAAGTTTTCTGTTGTATGAGACACCACAATTTATTTATTTCAAGAGATTTTGCTTTGGTGACAGTACCTTCAGTTATATGGAGTGTTTACACTGTCATTAATTTTGCTATAAGTTTGCATTGCTGCCATTCCTGAAATAGTAATCTTACAGTACCAGCTTCAGTTATTAGAAATTTTATTTCATTTTAACTTTCTCTTTAGGTACTTATCTCCCACTTCACAAAAGTATCAAATAGCTGAAACCTGCAGATGGAGAAGTGATGCCTCTGCTACAGTAAGTATTTTTGAGAAAAATTAGTTTAACATTTTATATTGCATGCAAAAGCTACAATACTTTTTAATTTAAAGGAAGAGGCAAACTCCCAAGTTAAATATGGATCCTAAAATTGCAGTAGTTTCCTACTGTTACAAATTCCAGTTTGCCAGTAACCTTGTTGAGTTTATTGGAGTCAGGTCCAAGCCCCTCACTATTATGAGTTGGCTTGAACTGCCCTATATCTACTTGTATGGTGGTAGGACCCTGGAGTTTTAACAATGAAAATTCCCTTGTGTTCAGAACCAGATCTCTGACCTTTTGAATATATATTCCTTCCATCTCTATAAAGGCAGACCACGTTAACACTACCAGGCGATTTTTGATTCAACCTAGAAGCTGCTTTATTCCAAAGTCAACTGTACAGAACAATAGATAGGATCAGAATAGCTTTGTTCAAGTGGTACAAATTGTAGTCACAATATGACAAAGAAAAAAAAATCTGTGATGCTGTTCCCACTTTTGTGGATTGGGTTACTTAAACGGAATATCTCTGTATTTGGTCCTACCATCCGGGAGCAGAACCACTCTCTAGCATTTTACTACCTATGGAGCTCACTTTCCAAAAACTGGCCAGCCCTTCCTAGACTTTGTGTTCTGTTTTATTTCTGACTTTTGTAAGAAAGAGATCAAAATCCTCCAGACACAGTGGGTACAAACTGTATACCCCTTATGAAAAAATGCCACCAAATTGTTTGATGTCTCGGACAAACAACTTCTATTTGGCATATTAACGACCTTTTTAGTCTGATTTTACGTTGTTTCTCAGGAGAACCCCATGCTGTGACAAATTCCTTTTAAAGGAATGTTTAACTTCAAGTGTTTTAAAATACCTCATATCTGGATCTTTTCTGTGGAAAATTGTCAAAAATAATATAAAAAGACCATATAAATGGATGTGAAGAGTTATCTGGTTTTCCAGTGGATTGCCACCAAAGTTATAACAGATCACCTTTATTAGGAAAGTGTCTTGGAGTAAATGGAGATGATGCTGAAGCATTTCTGAAAATGCCAGTAGAACCTCAAAGCAAATCTAAGTATAACTTCTAATTTGGCATAGCTGGGCAGCTGCCGACTCGAGGATGGCAGAGTTGCTTTCACAGAAGAGAATGTTTCACACCCGAGTTCAAATCAATAATAAGGGAGAAAAGGTGTGGGTGCAGCCAATGGCAGCCCTCTTTTCTGAGTCCTTGAGAAAGTGCCAAACAAAGAGCCTTCAGCTCCTGTTTAACTCTACAATTACAATTTGGTGTCCATATTTACACAGCAGACCCCAGTGAAACTGCCCCAGATTGACAAATAAAAGTGATCCACCAGGGAACAATCAACATGGGTATTGTAACAGTACCTCGAGTGCCTTCAACTCCATGTCTCAGTGACAACATAATAACACTACTATAATAAAAGCAAAATACTGCGGATGCTGGAAATCTGAAATGAAAACAAGAAATGCTGGAATCACTCAGCAGGTCTGGCAGCATCTGTGGAAAGAGAAGCAGAGTTAACGTTTCGGGTCAGTGACCCTTCATCGGATGAAGGGTCGCTGACCCGAAACGTTAACTCTGCTTCTCTTTCCACAGATGCTGCCAGACCTGCTGAGTGATTCCAGCATTTCTTGTTTTTATAATAA
The DNA here is from genome assembly GCF_036365525.1 of Heterodontus francisci. NCBI lineage: Eukaryota > Metazoa > Chordata > Chondrichthyes > Heterodontiformes > Heterodontidae > Heterodontus > Heterodontus francisci. The sequence continues at coordinate 23,601,110 of NC_090381.1, forward strand.
CACTACTGTTTCTTTTGAAAGCATTACTTTTTTTTGGTTCATTATAAACTTCAGATTAGTTGTAAAAACAAAACTAATGAGAAAATTAATTTGAGAAGCACAAGATGTTTTGTGTACAATTGCATAAAAATGATAAAATATTGTATTGTACTCTAAAGACATTTCTATAATCGGCAAGCTTTTGAAGTTTTGATCTGTTTTTATTCAGGAGAGCAAATCTACTGATGCTGATGATATAATTTCAAACACTGACTCGTTTGCAAGTATTTGTCCTTTTCATTGTGAAGAGGAACAGGAGCCAGTCTGCAGTTCAGCCCACTCAGAGTTAGTCCAATGTATTGAAGGAACTCCTACTGCAGCCAGCACAGATCATCAGCAAATGGGCGAGTATACTGGTGAGCACGGCCCAGGGGACAATGAAAATGAGATGGCAGGAATTTGCAGCAGTGTATGGAAGGGCAAAGAGAGGTGCAAGGAAGATGTACCACTTGCTGAATTGAAGATAAATTCCATTAACAGTAATGAAGATGATCTGTTAGATTCTGCAGTTGTGCCAATTTTGGGTGATAAACTTGATTATGCGCACACTAGTGCAAGCCATTGTGATTTAAATAGTATAGTGTGTGCAACAGTGCACTGTGATGAGGACATTGCATTAAAGCAAAAGCCAAGCCAAGATCAAGGCACAAAACACCAGGTTGTGAACCAAACTCCCATTAAATTGAAAAAACTTGTGAAAAGAAAAACATGGAATTCCTCTGAAGTAGAGGGAGAAACCTGCTCTACTTTTAAAAAGAGAAAAGTCTGTCCGAATGTCTATAATGAGCCCAGTGAAAGCATTCAACCTTCCCATAGAATCTTTCAAGAAGATCAACTCTCAGACTGGGAGAAAAAACAATCTGAAAGACTCAGGATGGAAGAGCAGGACAGACTATTAGCATTACGCATACAAAAGAAACTTGACAGGGAGATGCTGATTGTTAACAGAAAAAGAGGATCACCTGACGAATATCTCCTTCGGACCAACAAATTACCTGCCACAAATTGTGAGAAAAGGTTGTTTGCTAAAAACCAAAAACAGTCGGCAACACAAAAGGGCAGTCAAACTTCTGGAAAGTTGCAGAGATCACAGTCCAGGTGCTCAGCACTAGGTAAGAAGCAAACAGGTTCTTCACCTGCTACAAGCAGACGGAAGAACAGAAACTGGCAGCACCCAGCAAGCCAAGTTAAAAGTCACAGGACCCTCTGTCAGGGGCCACTTAATTGCATGGATGCCAACTCTGCAGCATTGATTCCTGTCAATGAACTGAGAAACAGTAAAAAACAACAAACTATAGTTGAAATGTTCCAGAAACATAGTACTAACTAACAGGATTGTGCCAAAATTCAGCCACTATTTGGATTGCCAGTAGTTCATTAGTTTGTTGCCTGTGGCTCTCATACTTCTGTCAAGTTTAGAATTCTTCTCACACCTCAGTTGTTCTTTGCCAGGTTTTCCTGTTTGTCTAAATTCAGTTAATCGACATTCTGAAGCTTTTCTGTAGACTATATCCAGAGCTTCAAATCCCCATTAAATTTATTGGAACAGTCTTTTTTTTTTTAAGAACATTACAAAAGTGGTACAATTGAGATTTGTGTTTGACAAAAGCTACAGTATAAATATGAACATCAGAAATTTATCATTTACATTTGGGATTCTAAATTCCTTTAAAACCTAATGTCATGGCACTGTAGTAGCGCGAGAAAAACTTGCTGTAATAGCTGAATGGTTTACCTATGCCTGGGCTTCATTGCAGTTTAATGTATTTGTGATTTGGTTCATGTAATAAATTGGATTCTCAACTTTTAGTATAATCAAATATTGTTTCATCACTGAACCTAAACACCATAGTTCAGTATTCTGTTTAGTACTTTATATTTGTATTATATGTCATTGTTTAAAAGAAGCTGATATTTAATTGTTTGTGTCCGTCTGTACCACTGTTTTTATGTGGATGGGCTCGATGCTAGTAAAAATGTGCTTGAAATGTTTGTTTTTTGAATGCTTCAAAGTAGTTTAAATAATAAAAAGAAAAAGACACTCTGGAAATCATAAATACAGACAGAACTGCTAGAATTACATTATACAACAGCTTCAGTGAAGAGGATAGATTAACAGTTCTGGTGTAGATCTGGAGCTGAATTTTATCAGCGGCGGCAACACGCTGTGCAGTCAGCAGAGAATTCCGACAGAGAAGTGCTGCTGCATAGCCTCCATGATATTATGCGCTGGGGCTCATTTAAATAGAGGGGGTGGAGCGGCTGCCCACAATGACTTGAGGGGGTGGCCACTGCCTCTCCAGCAATGGCGTCTGGCGCCGGCACCATTTTTAAAGGGCTTCAAGCCCTACGTGAGAGATTTGAATCTTTAAAGGGAAATTACCTTTTTAAATTTTTTAAATAGAAATCAAAAGCAGGAGGCCCTTCCCCACCTTCCCCCCCCCCCCCCCGCCCAATGTTTGTTTTATATGCCAATCTTAGACATTAATTTTGTTCCCACCCTGAACCCCACAACGTTGTCACTTTTGCCCTTCAGCTCCTTTCCACCATCCTCACAGCCAATAAAAAAACATTTTCCCTGATTTTAACCAACCCCCCCACCACCACCAGTTTCTTGCCTCAGAACTCAATATGGGGTTCCAAAGGCGCGCGAGTTGCGATCGGTGGCTGTAAAATCTGCATGGGACGGCCACCGGCAGCAGTTAATGAAGGCCCTGCTGCTTGGCAGCGGGGGTGCCGCACTGGGTCCTTGCTGCTGTCTCTAATATCCGGCAGGGCCTTCTCTGCGTCATGGTAAAATCCAGCCCCCTGTGTCTGAACCAGAAGATTGTTCAGTTCTACTGCCAGCAGAGAGGAAGGAGGAAGAACAACAATACCCAAACAGATTAGATTTTTTTTTTTGAACCTGAGAAGGTTGAAAATTGGAATGGATGAGTTGCAGAACTCAAATCAGAAGCTTGTGAATGCAAATGCCACTCTAGAGTTTTGGACATACAATTGAGGCTGTTTACGGTTCGGTACTGAGTATGTGTTGCATTCTGAAATGCTATCTTTTGGCTGAGACATTATAACTAAGGCTTTGTCTATGTGCTCAAGTGGACAGGATCCATGAGGTGTGGATGGTTGGAGTGAAATGATGATGGTGGGCTCTTGGTCAACTGGCAGTAGGAGAAAGAATATGGAGGGCACTGGTGTTTTATTTATTTATTTAGAGATACAGCACTGAAACAGATCCTTCGGCCCACGGTGTCTGTGCTGACCATCAACCACCCATTTATACTAATCCTACAATAATCCCATATTCCTACCACATCTCCACAATTCCCCTACCTATACTAGGGGCAATTTATAATGGCCAATTTACCTATCAACCTGCAAGTCTTTGGCTGTGGGAGGAAACCCACGCAGTCACAGGGAGAACTTGCAAACTCTGCACAGACAGTACCCAGAATTGAACCTGGGTTGCTGGAGCTGTGAGGCTGCGCTGCTAACCACTATGTTTGTGACCAAGGTGGCCGAAAAAGGGTGCCCAGGCTGGGGAATTGGGAACATTTAAATTGTCTGTTGTGGGGGAATCGGTCATTTAACAGGGCAAGGGGATTTCCTGTCTTTAATTCAAAAAGCTGGTTATAAAAATGCAGCAGGAATGTGCTTTTGACATGGGATGGTATGTGTACTCTAAAGAGTTGTCAGATGAATGCCCTATTTTTAAAACTAGAACTATATTAGATTTCCCATGTCATGAGCAAGCCTTTTAGGTAATTCCACCAACTCTCTTTCAAAACCCGGCTCCCAATGAAAGCTGAGAAGCAGTTTTTAAATATACCTTTCATACGATCGTAAGATAATTATATCGGACAATTTGGCTTTATTAGTTCATACATCCAGAAGAAAATCCAGCAGTACCCCTGTTGTAGTATCCAATTGTTTAAGTGCACCTTGGAGGTTTAATTCCCCCACTCCTGAGAATCCATTCCATATATTGATCACTCACTTCGTAGGGAAGAACTTCCAGATATCATGCCTAAAGTTATTTTACTAGATTGAACCTGTCACCTTGTCTGACTTCCATAATTTAATATAAATGTTCCAGATTTGCTTTTACTATTTTGTGTACCTCTGTCACCTTGCAGCTGACTCCAGGCTGAAACATCTGAGTCTCTCCCTCTTGCCTCCTATCTTAGACCCATGATATCAGGGACCAGCCTTGTGGCTGTCTGGAAGCAGTGCACAGAACTGGGTGTGGTCTGATCAGAGAACTGTACAGTTTCATCATGACTTTCATGAATTATATTGAACTGTTTTTGCTATGTATTTCAACATTTAATTAGCTGTGTTGATTGTTGCTGTGCACTGGTTGGACATAATTATCATTGAGTTGACTGAGACTCCTAGTCTTTTTCCACTTTAGCTAGAGCTATTTTGACACCATGTGTTTCACACAGAGAGGACACTGTTTATGAAAAGTTAAGATTGGGGGTCAGGCCCTACAGGAATAGATTGACCATTGGGCAGCAAAATGGCAAATGGAGCATTGTTGGACATGCAAAGATTTGGGCTGGACCAGACACAGTCAGAATGGAAGCAAGGCCAGGCTAGTGGAGTGGACAATAATTATTAGAGCCAGGATGGAGCTAATGGATGGGCTGTTGGACAGAATGCATTGGGGGCCTCTGGTTCATTGCAGATATAAAAAAAACTATGGCTAGAGCCCTCGCTGACAAAATGGGTTAAATTAATGAAATTTTAAATTTAGCAATTTAAAAATTTAAGTCTTAATACAGGAGCAGATGGAGCCTTAGGCATTAGCAGTCTTTATTTTTATTTATTTAGAGATACATCACTGAAACAGGCCCTTTGGCCCACCGAGTCTGTGCCGACCATCAACCACCCATTTATACTAATCCTACATTAATCCCATATTCCTACCACATCCCCACCTTCCCTCAATTCCCCTACCACCTACCTCTGCTAGGGGCAATTTATAATGGCCAATTTACCTATCAACCTGCAAATCTTTGGCTGTGGGAGGAAACCACAGCACCCGGTTCAAACCCACGCAGTTGTAGGGAGAACTTGCAAACTCCGCACAGGCAGTACCCAGAATTGAACCCGGGTCGCTGGAGCGGTGAGGCTGCGATGATAACCACTGTTTATTGTATTGGCCGCTTATAATGCGGTCTCCTACATTGGGGAGACCAAACGCAAATTGCATGACCGCTTTGCGGAATGCCTCTGTTCAGTCCACAAACATAACCCCAAGCTTCTGGATGCTTGCCATTTTAATTTCCCACCATGCTCTCATGCCCATATTTTTGACCTTGGCCTGCTGCAGTGTTCCAGGGAAGCTCAACACAAGCTCGAGGAACAGCACTTCATCTTCCAATTAGGCATTTCTGGACTCAGCATTGAGTTCAACAATTTCAGACCATGATCCCCAATTTGATCGTATTTTTTAACCATGTGTCAGTCTTAAACTTGTTCATATTTTTGCTTTCGGATAGAGCTGTTCATTATTCTAAAAGTTGTGTTTTTTTCCCAGTTCTAATGAAAGGTTATCAACCTGAAATATTAATTCTGTTTATCTCACCACAGATGCTGCCAGACCTGTCAACTATTTCCAGCACGTTTTTATTTCAGATATCCAGCTTGCACAGTATTTTGCTTTTATTGCATTACGTGGAGGCGCATTCCCTTAGACTTCCCCAGAAAATAAATCGCCCTTTTTAATCCTCTTCAGAAATATCTAAAGTCATCGCTGCAAAAATGTGCTTTTAAGCACTTTAGTATTTCCTTACAACTACGAATTTATGTGCCACTGCACGCTCGGGGGAACTGCTTATTTCCACGTCATAATCTAGCCAAGGCTACTGAGTTTCACAAAAAAAAACACTTTGCCGAACGTGATCGCCAAAACACTAAAGTGGTGGCCCTGGTCATAACCCTTTTTGATAGTCAAAGTTTACTAAATTTCTGAGTTGGCATCTCTGGATTCCAGTAGGAGACTGAATTTCTACAGGTGTGAACTACTTGTTTCAGCGACACTGAAGAACACCAGAATGGGATTGGACCAAAATGTAATTGGAGTTGACTGAAATAAATATGCTTTTCAAACTCATTTTTCGCCCTTCTCCAACAGCCCTCAATATTGAGACGAATTGTTAAAAATCCGAACATAGTTGCTTCAGAAATTTAGACCTAAATATTTAATGGGAATATACTGCCTTAGATAATAGGTTGGGTTCTGACCCGTTGGTCAAATTCCAACGCTTTATATGTTGCAAATGAAGCGCGCTGATTGGCTGCTAATGGAACAGGAATTCTGTATTGCTCTAAAAAGTTACGCAAAAGGATCTTACATGGTAACGTCATCGCCAACACCACGCCAAAAATCACGGTACCAATAGTCATTGCTGATTTGCAAACAATGAGAGAGCGCTCCTTTAAATGGACGTTCATGCCTTGAACAAATATGTCGTTGGACATCAAATCAGCACATATTGCCAGTGCGCAGGCGCGGCACTGTGACTCCCGAGGAGCACTGCGGCCGGCTGTCTGGCGGGTGCCGCTCGCTGGCGACCAATCGGATGCGAGCGGCTGATGTCAGGGCAGGAGCCGAGGTGAGAGGTTGTGTTTGTTGGAGGGAGTGCGCCTGCGTGGGCCCTCTCTGTAAGATGGCGGCGGTTGGTGATGGAGCGGGGTCGACCGGGTCGGCGCTGCAGGGGTTAATTCGGCAGTTTACAGCCATTACAGGTAAACATCTGAAGGAGCGGCCGGGATGGGGAGCCCGGGCCCGCTCTGGGAGTGATTCATCGAGTCCGGAGATGTGGGTCTGGGAGACTGGGCCAGAGAGCAGGCGGGGCGAGGGCACTGCCAGAGGGACGGGGGCAGCAAGAGCCGCGGCTGCACACGGGCCGCAAAAGCTGAGCAGCGGGGCCGGGGGTGGGGGGGATTCGGAAACGGTATGTCCACACTAGCCTTGTGTGGGGTTTATGACCCCGCCTCCCTGTCAGCCTCCCCTTGCGGATTGGTCCAGCTCCCCCACGCCTCCCAGCCAATGTGGGGTGAGTTGGTCTGCCACCCTAGTGTGGGGTTAGTTCACCATCCCCCATCTCGGTGTGGGGTCAGATTGCCCCACCCCGCTACCTCCGGTGTGAGGTCAGATTGCCCCTCTCCCCCTCCGGTGTGGGGTCAGATTGCCCCTCTCCCCCTCCGGTGTGGGGTCAGATTGCCCCCCTCCCCCTCCGGTGTGGGGTCAGATTGCCCCCCTCCCCCTCCGGTGTGGGGTCAGATTGCCCCCCTCCCCCTCCGGTGTGGGGTCAGATTGCCCCCCTCCCCCTCCGGTGTGGGGTCAGATTGCCCCCCTCCCCCTCCGGTGTGGGGTCAGATTGCCCCCCTCCCCCTCCGGTGTGGGGTCAGATTGCCCCCCTCCCCCTCCGGTGTGGGGTCAGATTGCCCCCCTCCCCCTCCGGTGTGGGGTCAGATTGCCCCCCTCCCCCTCCGGTGTGGGGTCAGATTGCCCCCCTCCCCCTCCGGTGTGGGGTCAGATTGCCCCCCTCCCCCTCCGGTGTGGGGTCAGATTGCCCCCCTCCCCCTCCGGTGTGGGGTCAGATTGCCCCCCTCCCCCTCCGGTGTGGGGTCAGATTGCCCCTCTCCCCCTCCGGTGTGGGGTCAGATTGCCCCTCTCCCCCTCCGGTGTGGGGTCAGATTGCCCCTCTCCCCCTCCGGTGTGGGGTCAGATTGCCCCTCTCCCCCTCCGGTGTGGGGTCAGATTGCCCCTCTCCCCCTCCGGTGTGGGGTCAGATTGCCCCCCCTCCCCCCTCCGGTGTGGGGTCAGATTGCCCCCCCTCCCCCCTCCGGTGTGGGGTCAGATTGCCCCCCCTCCCCCCTCCGGTGTGGGGTCAGATTGCCCCCCCTCCCCCCTCCGGTGTGGGGTCAGATTGCCCCCCCCCCCCCTCCGGTGTGGGGTCAGATTGCCCCCCCCCCCCCCCTCCGGTGTGGGGTCAGATTGCCCCCCCCCCCCCTCCGGTGTGGGGTCAGATTGCCCCCCCCCCCCCTCCGGTGTGGGGTCAGATTGCCCCCCCCCCCCCCTCCGGTGTGGGGTCAGATTGCCCCCCCCCCCCCCTCCGGTGTGGGGTCAGATTGCCCCCCCCCCCCCCTCCGGTGTGGGGTCAGATTGCCCCCCCCCCCCTCCGGTGTGGGGTCAGATTGCCCCCCCCCCCTCCGGTGTGGGGTCAGATTGCCCCCCCCCCCTCCGGTGTGGGGTCAGATTGTCCCCCCCCCCCCCCCCTCCGGTGTGGGGTCAGATTCCCCCCCCCCCCCTCCGGTGTGGGGTCAGATTGTCCCCCCCCCCCCCCCCTCCGGTGTGGAGTCAGATTGTCCCCCCCCCCCCCCCTCCGGTGTGGAGTCAGATTGTCCCCCCCCTCCCCCTCCGGTGTGGAGTCAGATTGTCCCCCCCCTCCCCCTCCGGTGTGGGGTCAGATTGCCCCCCCTCCCCCTCCGGTGTGGGGTCAGATTGCCTCCCCTCCTCCGGTGTGGGGTCAGATTTCCCCCTCCGGTGTGGGGTCAGATTGCCCCCCTCCCCCCCCAGTGTGGAGTCAGATTGCCACCCCCCCCCCCCCCCCCCCCACAGATGTGGGGTCAATCACCCCACCATCCCCTTCCATAATGGGGTCACATTACACCCCCCCCCCTTTCCCAGTGGGGTCACCTTCCTGCCCCCTTCCCCCTCTGGTGTGTGGTCAGTTTCCCCCTCCCTCTGTTGTGGAGCTGGATTCCCACACCCCTTCCTGTGTTGGATTCGATCAAACCCCTCCACTCCGGTGTGGGGGTAACAACTCCCCTCCCACTTTGGTGTGGGACATCACCCTCCCGGCCTGGCATGGGGATGGTCCCGCCACCCCCCCCCCCCCCTGGTCCGCCGTGGGCCGGTCCCACCCCCGCCCCCTTCCCAGCCTGTCATGGGTCGGTCCTGCCCTGGTGTGGGGTCAGTCCAGCACCCCCCACCCGGCCCAGTGTGGGGTCGGTCCCACCTCCCCTGCCCGGCCCGGGGCCTGTCCCGCCTCCTCCTCCCTGCCCGGTCTGGCCTGGGATTGTTCCCACACCAGGCCCAGACTGCTGCCAGTATACCCCCGACACATGTGCTGTCTCTACTCCTGGCAATCACCAACCTCCAGAAATTGCTTGAGTGTGACTTGAATTCAGCTGCTTGCCCCACACCCCTAACATCTCCTTCATTCTGGGGTTAGTGCAGTGGTGCAATGTCCTAGCTCAGATCCGCTCGCAACTGCCCAAGTGTATTGTTGGTGCAGCCTCCTGCATCATCGTTATCTAAAGCCTGTCAAATGCACATCTCTTTCCATTCCCTTTGGTGCAGCTGTCCTGCCACCTTCATAGGGAAATGAAGCACAGAAATAGACTAGCTGGTCCATCAGGCCTGCCCCATACTATGATGCTTGGCGCATTGTGACTGGACACTTGCCACCCTCCCGCAAACATGATGCAGAGGCAAAAATCCAATAGGAGAGAAAAAATTGAAAATTCCTCTCCAACCCCTCAGATGGATCCTTACCTGGCGTATGATGTGAACTTTGCCCCAGGCAAGAACCAGCCTAGCTTCTTCGCAATACCACGCAGAGAGTCCACTAACACTACACAAGCCAGCAATGCGTTCCAGAGACGCTCAATCTTTGGGTTTGACATTGTGTCTATTCCTAAATTTATGTAATTTGAACTTATCTCCCCTGGTCCTCCAACCTGCCAAACTGAAGTAATCTATCAGCAGGGACACTGTCTAACCCTTTCATTATTATATATACCTTTGTCAGATTGCCTGTAAGCCTTTGATGCTCTAAACAGACCCAACTCTTTTCTGCCTATCTGAGTAACCCCTTTCTCTCAGCTAGCAATAATTCTCAGTGCACTCAGAATCGCAATTGTTACAGCACAGAAGGAGGCCATTTGGCTCGTTATGTCTGCTGGTTCTCTGAAGGAACAGTTTACATAGTGCCACTCCTCTGCTTTCTCCCCGTAGCCCTGCTCATTCTTCCTTTTCAGATAACTATCTAATTCCCTTTTGAATGCCTCAATTGAGCCTACCTCCACCCCACACTCAGGCAGTCCAGATCCTAGCCACTCATTTATTTTCATTTCATTTAGAGATACAGCACTGAAACAGGCCCTTTGGGTCTGTGCTGACCATCAACCACCCATTTATACTAATCCTACATTGATACCATATTCCTACCACATCCCCACCTTCCCCTACCACCTACCTATACTAGGGGCAATTTATAATGGCCAATTTACCTATCAACCTGCAAGTCTTTGGCTGTGGGAGGAAACCGGAGCACCCGGTGAAAACCCACGCGGTCACAGGGAGAACTTGCAAACTCCGCACAGGCAGTACCCAGAATTGAACCCGGGTCGCTGGAGCTGTGAGGCTGCGGTGCTAACCGCTGTGCCACCCTCGCTGTGTGAAAAGGTTTTTTCTCATGCTGCCATTGCTTTTTTTGCCAATTATTTAAATCTGTGCCCTCTTATCCTCGATCCTTCCACCACTGGAACAGTTTGTCCCTATCTACTCTGTCTGGACCCTTCATGATTTTGAATCCTCTATCAAATCACCTCTCAACCTTTTCTCCAAGGACAACAGTCCCAACTTCTCCAATCTATATATGTATCTGAAGTTCCTCATCCCCAGAACCATTCTTGTGAATCTTTTCTGCAGTCTCTAATGCCTTCATGTTTTTCCTAAAATGTGGTGCCCAGAACTGTACACAATACTCCAGTTGAGGCCGAACCAGTGTTCTATACAAGTTTAACATAACTTCCTCGCTTTTGTATTCTCTGCTTCTATTAATAAAACCTAGGATACTGTATCCTTTATTAACCGATCTCTCAACCTGTCCTGCCTGCACCCAGGTCCCTCTGCTCCTGCACGCCCTTTAGAATTTTACCCTTTATATTGTCTGTCCATGTTTTTCCTACCAAAATGAATCACTTTACACTTTTCTGCATTAAATTTCATCTGCCATTTGTCTGCCCATTCCACCGACCAGTCTATGTCCTTTTTAAGTTCTACACTATCCTCACAGTTCACAATGCTTCCAAGTTTCATATCAAAAGCAAATTTTGGAATTGTGCCCTGTACACCACGGTCTCGGTCAGGGTTGTCCAACATACGGCCCGTGGGCCAGGATTGGGCCTGCTGAAGGTTCCTATTTGGCCCGTGGGTGTAAACTGTACTGGGTCCGTTCCTCATCCTCACCTGGGTCCATGACTGCAGGTGGGAAATTTCCCTTTGGGAGACTGGCTTTTAAAAAAGATTGCAAGTCAGTTTCACAGCTGACAGATCCTGACATCGGGAACCGCAGTTGCTGAACTTCGAACAGAATCTGAGTTTTTTAAAAGCCTGCCGGAAAACCCTGAATCTGTCTGAATTTCAGAAACTACTGTTCCTCCTGTCAGGATCTGTCAGCTGTGAAACTGATGAGATTTAGTAAAAACTGAA